>NC_057807.1:143713686-144002491 GCF_018294505.1 Triticum aestivum
CATGTTTTGAAAGAATTTTCTAAAATTCTTGAACTTGCCCGAGAAGAAGTACTTAAAATTCAACAGGGAGTCTAAGGCTATTCACATGGTGGAAGCTATAAACAAAAATACCAATCCGCCTGAAAGGTGAAAAGAAGCCTATTGTAAGCCCAATAGTAAAAGCTAGAAGGAACACCCTTAGAAAAGGGGAATAAGAATGTCAAGATGGAACAATGTGGGACCCCATCCTATGTCAACATAATTAAAGAACTTGCTACACCTATACCGGTGGTGAGTAAAAAGGTCTATTTGGACAGGGATACCACTTCTTATCTTAAATGGTGTATCGAAGGTAAAAATGCAGGTAAGCAAATTTTATCATGTTCCTTTGGATGCAAGACATATTTTGGGTTGTGTGATCCCGGTTCACCGGTTAATATTATTCCTTATAGTCTTTATGCTAAAATTTATAATGAGATTTATCCTCGCACCCTTGAACATACTAACATTATTATCAAACTTGCAGATAAAACCGAGTGGAAACCCTGTGGCATCCTTAAAGATGTCAACATAATAATACGCTCTCTCATTTATCCCATTAATATTTACGTACTAATGATCTGTGTGGATAAAGATTGTCCTATTGTTTTTGGAACCTCCTTTGTGAATGTTGCAGGAGCCTACATAAAGAAGAAATCTGTCTCCAAGAAGTGGGGAGATGAAATGATAAAGTTCCCATTTTCCACTATGTTAAGTAAGCCATATGAAGAGGAAGCTCATGATAATGAAGAGCGGGAACTAAATCAACTAGCTAAAATCCATCTCCAAACACCAGAGGATGAAGTTGAATGGGTATTGGTGAGTCCAGGATCCCTATATGAAGGTGAAGAGAAAGAGGATATTGAGATGATAATGGATGCTACACCAATAGTATGACCGCGCCTTAATAAAGTTTATGAAGCACTCGAAAGAAAGGGAGATGAGGATTTACCTCCTCCAACTTTAAAACCGCTACCCAAAGGTTGAGGTGTGAATTTATGGATAATATAGAAAGATTCCCTATTATTGTTAATGCTGACCTTTCAGGTAAAGAGAAAGAGAAACTCTTAGCAGTACTGAGTAAGCGTCAAAAGGCTTTGGGCTACTCAATCAGAGATGTAAAAGGGATACATCCTTCTATATATTCTCATGCAATACCTATTGAAGAAGGGGCTAAGCCAGTAATTGAGAGCCAACGGAGACTTCATCCAGCATCCAAAAACATGGTAAGAAAAGAAATAGTATGTCTCCTTGATGTAGCGGTAATTTACCCCATATCTGATAGCAAATGGGTAAGTCCACTCCATTGTATTCCTAAGAAAGGAGGACTTTCCTTGGTAACTAACGTAAACAATGACCTAGTCCCCACTAGGGTTGTTATTGGATATGGAATGTGTATTGATTTCGGGATTGAATAAATATACGAAGAAGGATCACTATCCATTGCCATTCATAAACGAGATATTGGAGAGATTGGCCAACAATTCTTATTTTTCCTACCTTGATGGGTATTCTAGATTCTCTCAAATATCAATCCAACCTGAAGATCAAGAAAAGACCACCTTCATTTGCCCGTTCGGTATATATGCATATCGTAGAATGCCATTTGGTCTATGTAATGGACCACCCTCGTTTCAAAAGTGCATGTCTAAAATCTTTCCTGATTATATTGAAAAAATGTTGAAATGTTCATGGACAGTTTCTCTTTCCAAGGAACATCCTTTGATAACTGTCTCTATAATTTCACAATGATTTTGCAGAGATGAGAGGAAACAGGCTTTGTGCTGAATTGGGAGGAGAGTCATTTTATGATCACCGAAGGTGTGGTGTTGGGACATAGAGTCTCAGGAAAAAGTATTGAGATAGACCAAGATAGGATTGAGGTAATAGAAAATTTACCTTACCCTTAAGATGTGAAAGGTATGCAAACTTTGATGGGACATGCTAGCTTCTATAAAGATTTATCAAAGATTTCCCCAAGTTATCTAAACCTTTGAATGAGCTATTGCACAAAGATGTGCCTTATTCTTTTGATAAGATTTATGTGCAGGCTTATGAGAAATTAAGAGATGCCTTGATCACAGCCCCCATCATCCAACCTCCAAAGTGGGATATCATGTGTGATGCTAGTAATTATGTTGTTGGTGTTGTTCTAGGACAGCGTCCTGATAAAAAACTTAACATGATCTTTTATGCTAGCAGGAGTTTGGATGAAGACCAAGTACACTTGGTAACTACTAAAAACGAATTGTTAGCTATTGCTTTTGCTTCTGAAAAATTTCGCCCTTGTATTATTAATTCAAAAGTGATAGTCCACACCGATCACCATGCTTTACGTTGCCTCCTTGCAAAGAAGGACGGTAAATCCCAGTTGATTAGGTGGATATTACTACTTTAGAAATTTGATTTGCAGATAGTAGACCACAAAGGGGAGGACAACCCATTAGCAGACCACCTATCACGCATGGAAAGAATACCTTATGATCCAGTACCTATAAGTGAATCCTTTCCATTTGAGAGTTAGGCTATGATTAAAAAGATAAAACCTTGGTTTGCAGATTATGCTAACTTTCTGTTGGGGAATGCAATAATTTCAAAAAAAATCCTACGACCACGCAAAATCTATCTAGGAGATGCATCACAATGAGAGGGGAGAGTGTGTCCATGTACCCTCGTAGACCGAAAGAGGAAGCGTTTAGTAACGCGGTTGATGTAGTCGAACTTCTTCGCGATCCAACCGATCCAAGTACCGAACGTACGGC
Source organism: Triticum aestivum (assembly GCF_018294505.1). NCBI lineage: Eukaryota > Viridiplantae > Streptophyta > Magnoliopsida > Poales > Poaceae > Triticum > Triticum aestivum. The sequence goes on from NC_057807.1 coordinate 143,716,467, forward strand.
ACCTCCGTGTTCAGCACACGTTCAGCTCGATGGCGTCCCTCGTGCTCTTGATCCAGTTGAGGACGAGGGTGAGTTCCGTCAGCACGACGGCGTGGCAACGGTGATGATGATGTTATCGGCGCAGGGCTTCGCCTAAGCACTACAATGGTATGATCGAGGTGTGTAACTGTGGAGGGGGGCACCGCACATGGTTAAGAGAAACTTGTGTGTTCTAGGGTGCCTCCCTGCCCTCGTATATAAAGGAGGGAGGGGGAGGCCGGCCAGCCCTAGGGGCGCGCCCAAGAGGAGGAGTCCTACTAGGACTACTAGTCCTAGTAGGATTCCCCTACAAGGAAGAGAGGGGGAAGGAAGGAGAGGGAGAGGGACTAGGAAAGGGGGCGCCCCCCCCTTCCCTTGTCCAATTCGGACTGCTAAGGGGGGCGCGGCCTGCCCTGGTGGCCCTCGTCTCTCTCCACTAAGGCCCATGGTGGCCCATTAGTTCCCCCGGGGGTTCCGGTAACCCCTCCGGCACTCCATTTTTACCCAAAACCACCCGAAACACTTTTGGTGTCCGAATAACATGGTCCAATATATCAATCTTTATGTCTCAACCATTTCGAGACTCCTCGTCACATTCGTGATCTCATACGAGACTCCGAACAAACTTAGGTCATCAAAACACATAACTCATAATACAAATCGTCATCGAACGTTGAGCGTGCGGACCTATGGGTTCGAGAACTATGTAGACATGACCGAGACACATCTCCGGTCAATAACCAATAGCGGAACCTGGATGCTCATATTGGCTCCTACATATTCTACGAAGATCTTTATCGGTCAAACCGCATAACAACATATGGTGTTCCCTTTGTCATCGGTATGTTACTTGCCCGAGATTCGATCGTCGGTATCATCATACCTAGTTCAATCTCGTTACCGGCAAGTCTCTTTACTTGTTCCACAATGCTTCATCCCACAACTAACTCATTAGGCGCATTGCTTGCAAGGCTTATAGTGATGAGCATTACCGAGAGGGCCCAGAGATACCTCTTTGAAACACGGAGTGACAAATCCGTATCTCGATCTATGCCAACCCAACAAATACCTTAGGAGCCACCTGTAGAGCATATTCATAATCACCCATTTACGTTGTGACATTTGATAGCACACAAAGTGTTCCTCCGGTATTCGGGAGTTTCATAATCTCATAGTCTGAGGAACATGTATAAGTCATGAAGAAAGCAGTAGCAATGAAACTGTAACGATCATAATGCTAAGCTAACGGATGGGTCATGTCCATCACATCATTCTCCTAATGATGTGATCTCGTTCATAAAATGACAACACATGTCTATGGTTAGGAAACTTAACCATCTTTGATTAACGAGCTATTCAAGTAGAGGCATACTAGGGACACTATGTTTTGTCTATGTATTCACACATGTACTAAGTTTCCGGTTAATACAATTCTAGCATGAATACTAAACATTTATCATGAAATGATGAAATAAATAATAACTTTCCTTTAGTTTCCCACTTGCACTAGAGTCAATAATCTAGATTACAAAGTAATGATTCTAACACCCATGAAGTTTTGGTGTTGATCATGTTTTGCTCGTGGAAGAAGGTTAGTCAACGGGTCTGCAACATTCAGATCCGTATGTATCCTGCAAATCTCGATGTCCCCTTCCGACACTTGATGACGGATGGAATTGAAGCGCCTCTTGATGTGCTTGGTTCTCTTGTGAAATCTAGATTCCTTTGCCAAGACAATTGCACCAGTATTGTCACAAAAGATTTTCATTGGACCCGGTGCACTAGGTATGACACCTAGATTGGATATGAACTCCTTCATCCAGACTCCTTCATTTGCTGCTTCCGAAGCAGCTATGTACTCCGCTTCACACTTAGATCCCGCCACGACGCTTTGCTTGGAACTGCACCAACTGACAGCTCCACCATTCAATAAAAGTACGTATCCTTATTGCAACTTAGAGTCATCCAGATCAGTGTCAAAGCTTGCATCGACGTAACCATTTACGATGAACTCTTTGTCACCTCCATAAACGAGAAACATATCCTTAGTCCTTTTCAGGTATTTCAGGATGTTCTTGACCGCTGTCCAGTGCTCCACTCCAGGATTACTTTAGTACCTCCCTTCTATACTTATAGCAAGGCACACATCAGGTCTAGTACACAGCATTGCATACATGATAGAACCTATGGCTGAAACATAGGGAATGACTTTCATTTTCTTCTATCATCTGGAGTGGTTGGGCATTGAGTCTAACTCAATTTCACACCTTGTAACACAGGAAAGAACCCATTCTCTGACTGATCCATTTTGAACTTCTTCAAAACTTTATCAAGGTATGTGCTTTGTGAAAGTCCAATTCATCGTCTTGATCTATCTCTATAGATCTTGATGCCCATATGTAAGCAGCTTCACTGAGGTCTTTCATTGAAAAACTCTTATTCAGGTATCCTTTAATGCTATCCAGAAATTCTATATCATTTCCAATCAACAATATGTCATCCACATATAGTATTAGAAATGCTACAAAGCTCCCACTCACTTTCTTGTAAATATAGGCTTCTCCAAAAGTCTGTATAAAACCATATGCTTTGATCACAGTATCAAAATGTTTATTCAAACTCCGAGAGGCTGGCACCAGTCCATAAATGGATCGATGGAGCTTGCACACTTTGTTAGCATCCTTTGGATCGACAAAACCTTCTGGTTGCATCATATACAACTCTTCTTCCAGAAATCCATTCAGGAATGCAGTTTTGATATCCATCTGCCAAATTTCATAATCATAAAATGAAGCAATTGCTAACATGACTCGGACAGACTTAAGCACCGCTATGAGTGAGAAAGTTTCATCGTAGTCAACTCCTTGAACTGGTCGAAAACCTTTAGCAACAAGTCGAGCTTTGTAGACAATAACATTACCATCAGTGTCGGTCATCTTCTTGAAGATCCATTTATTTTCTATGGCTTGCCGATCATCGGGCAAATTGACCAAAGTCCACACTTTGTTCTCATACATGGATCCCATCTCAGATTTCATGGCCTCAAGCCATTTTGCGGAATTTGGGCTCATCATCACTTCCTCATAGTTCATAGGTTCACCATGGTCTAGTAACATGACTTCCAGAACAGAATTACCGTACCACTCTGGTGCGGACCGTACTCTGGAAGACCTACGGGGTTCTGTAGTAACTTGATCTGAAGTTTCATGATCATCATCATTAGCTTCCTCACTAATTGGTGTAGGAATCACTGGAACTGATTTCTGTGATGAACTACTTTTTAATTCGGGAGAAGTTACAATTACCTCATCAAGTTTTACTTTCCTCCCACTCACTTCTTTCGAGAGAAACTCCTTCTCTAAAAAGGATCCATTCTTAGCAACGAATATCTTGCCTTTGGATCATTGATAGAAGGTGTACCCAACAGTTTCCTTTGGTATCCTATGAGGACGCACTTCTCCGATTTGGGTTCGAGCTTATGAGGTTGAAGCCTTTTCACATAAGCATCGCAGACCCAAACTTTATGAAACGAAAACCATCGTTTCTTGCCAAACCACAATTCATAAGGCGTCGTCTCAACGGATTTTTATGGTGCCCTATTTAAAGTGAATGTAGTCGTCTCTAAAGCATAACCTCAAAACAATAGCGTTAAATTAGTAAGAGACATCATAGATCCCACCATATCCAATAAAGTACGGTTACGACGTTCGGACACACCATTACGTTGTGGTGTTCCAGGTGGCGTAAGTTGTGAAACTATTCCACATTGTTTCAAATGAAGACCAAACTTGTAACTCAAATATTCACCTCCACATTCAGACCGTGGAAACTTTATTTTCTTGTTACCATGATTTTCCACTTCACTCTGAAATTTTTTGAACTTTTCAAATGTTTCAGACGTATGCTTAATTAATTAGATATAATCATATCTGCTCAAATCATCTGTGAAAGTAATAAAATAACGATACTCGCTACGAGCCTCAACACTCATTGGACCACATACATCGGTATGTATTATTTCCAATAAGTCAGTAGCTCATTACATTGTTCCGGAGAACGGAGTTTTAGTCATCTTGCCCATGCGGAACGGTTCGCAAGCACCAAGTGATTCATAATCAAGTTATTCTAAAGGCCCATCAGCATGGAGTTTCTTCATGCGCTTTACACCGATATGACCTAAACGGCAGTGCCACAAATATTGCACTATCATTATCAATTTGGCATATTTTGGCTTCAATATTATGAACATGTGTATCATCACGATCGAGATTCAATAAAAATAGACCACTCAACAATGGTGCATGACCATAAAAGATATTACTCATATAAATAGAACAACCATTATTCTCTGATTTAAATGAATAATCATCTCGCATCAAACAAGATCTAGATATAATGTTCATGCTCAACGCTGGCACCAAATAACAACTATTCAGGTCTAAAACTAATCCCGAAGGTAAATGTAGAGGTAGCGTGCTGACGGCGATCACATCGACCTTGGAACCATTTCCCACGCGCATCTTCACCTCATCCTTAGCCAATCTTCTTTTAATTCGTAGCCCCTGTTTCGAGTTGCAAATATGAGCAACAGAACCAGTATCAAATAGCCAGGTGCTACTACGAGCATTAGTAAGGTACACATCAATAACATGTATATCAAATATACCTTTCACTTTGCCATCCTTCTTATATGCCAAATACTTGGGGCAGTTCCACTTCCAGTGACTAGTGCCTTTGCAGTAGAAGCACTCAGTTTCAGGCTTAGGTCCAGACTTCGGTTTCTTCTCCTGAGCAGCAACTTTCTTGTCGTTCTTCTTGAAGTTCCCCTTCTTCCCTTTGCCCTTTTTCTTGAAACTAGTGGTCTTGTTGACCATCAACACTTGATGCTCCTTTTTGATTTCTACCTCCATAGACTTTAGCATTGCGAAGAGCTCGGGAATTGTCTTGTTCATCCCTTGCATATTATAGTTCATCACGAAGCCTTTATAGCTTTGTGGCAGTGATTGAAGAACTCTGTCAATGACACTATCATCAGGAAGATTAACTCCCAGCTGAGTCAAGTGGTTATCTTACCCAGACATTCTAAGTATGTGATGTGGAGCATCCCACGTTCATCCCCATGCACACTCCGACTACTCTCCAAGACCCAAGAGGAGATATGACGAGACCTCGAACATACGCCATTGGACACAAGGTGAACTCGCTCCTCTCCGAACCATCACTTTCCACATGTGAGATATGGATGCTACCTCAAACATATGTGCTATGCATGACCAGGAACCACGAGGAAGGCCATGGAACAGCTATGAGCATTGGACAAGACGGCGAGGACACCACGCGCGAGGAACAAGAGGAAGAGCTACCAGGAAGCTACAACTCTCGGACGTCCGACGACCTCCGGACGATCGATGATCTCCGGACATCGGACGCCTGGAGACTCCACCAGACAGATTGACTCCAGCCGAGGCAACCTACAGTGCCCGGACGATCGCAGACATCGGAACTCCGACACCTCCAGCGACCGGACGACCGAGCCCCCTCCGAACGTCGGACACCAACAGTCCAGTATGGAAACATCGGAAGTACTGAGACCTCCGGAGCCAAAACAACAGATGTCTGACAAGCATCGAACAACCGGAACCTCGCGAGCCACTAGACGTCTGGTACCTGTCGGACGACCGACGCCTGTGTGTGCGCATTGTATCGGGCCGAGGCCCATGTATCCCTCACTTACCCCCTTTGTGGCCCTAGACTATATATACTCCTCCACCTCCTCCTAGTTAGGGTTATCATAGGTTTAGCTCATTTGAAATAGAGCTTTGCTCATCCATACGGATCTACTCCTCGTGAGAGACCACGGCCTCTTCAGAGAAGATCCATCTTGGATTCAAGACCCCATTCATGGGATGAACCTCAAGACCTCCTCACGGAGATGAACTACCGCCACTTGTATTGTCCTTTGTTGGATTCGGATCTTGTATCACTTTGTGTCTCGGGGATCTAGCATATGTGTGACCTTATTCTCATTGGTTGAGTGTTATCTCTTGTGTTTCCCCTTGTTTTCCTCTCGTTTCCCCCTCATGTTCTTCGTGTTCTTGGTAGGATTCACTCCAAACATGAAAGATCAGGCGTCTAGGGATCTACCCTACATCATCTTGGATCAGAGCCAGCTTGCTCATGATCTTGGTATCATGAGCCACGTTGATCACGTTTTTGGAGCCCCTACCCTTTGTTTTCTAGCTCGATTTTGTTGTTTTCGTCCTAAATTCAAAAATCCCCACCAAAAATAGCCCCAATTTTTTTTTTGATTTGTTGGTTTGATGATGTTTTGTTGATTTTGATACATGGATTTGCTTTGTTTTAAGTGGATCTAGCATCTCCCCAAGTTTCCCCATCTTTCATCCACGAAATCTCATCAATTTTGACCCCGAAATCGCGTCCCGAATTTCGCATCTCACGTTGACCCCGACCCACCGGACGACCGACGTTTTTTCGGACGTCCGGACACCCCCAGAACCATCGGACGACCGACCATCACCGGACGTCCGACACCCCCCAATCCAGTACCAAAACAGCGGATTTCCGGCCATTTCCGGATGTCCGTCCCGCACCCCAGCCACCGGTAGTCCGTGCATCATCGGACGTCCGATACCTGTAGATTCCCACTTCGGCTGATTTTTGTTTTGTCCATAACTAATTCATCCGAACTCCGATTTCGACGTTCTTTAGCTCGTTTTGAAGCTATTGACATCCCCCATCGCACAAAAATACTACCAACATCATTTAACTCCATCAATTGTTTGGAACTTTTGCATTTTTGCCTAGGGCTTCCACCATATCATCCGCATAACCACCATAGCCTTCCGCAACCTAACCCATTTTGTTCCCCATAGCATTAGTGGTTGCTTGAGTAGTGATTCGAGTCTCCTAAGGTGTTTCGGCTACTTAGGGACGGTTGCTTCTTCATCAACCACCACCATACCTTCTGCATAGGCTTGCCCACCATACACTTCCACCACCCAAACTTCACCCAATTTTGTTTGAGCTTGTTTGAGTTGTGGCTTGTGTCTCCTAAGGTGTTTCAGCTACTTAGGGATGGCAACTTCAACTCCGACACGTGTATACCCCATCATTCCACTTCCGCATTGTCAAGTGCACACTACCACCGCTTTCCGCTACCATCATTTGACATTTGCCTTTGGAGATTTTGAGTTCGCGGTTTTTTTGTTTCCTAGGGTGTTTCGGCTAACTAGGAACGGCTCGACTTCAGCAACACCGCCTCTCATCATCGCCAAGGACGGTAACCTCGACAACATCATTGTATATTCCCCTTGCAAATTGCATTGTTAACCCCTAGCCCATTTTGCGTTACTTTCCTATCGAGACTAGCCATTTGAGTATTGCCGGCAATGTTACTTGTGCACATTAGTGATCATTGGTCTACACCTCCTATTGCATATATACCACATCCTTGTGGTGCATATCTTGGTATCATATCTCATGTCACAAGTTTGTTCCCGCATATACACAATTGCTATCTTGGTTTGTGCATTGTGCAAAAGTGGCCATACAAAAAAAAGAATAAGCTTTTAAGCAAAAGAAAGAGCAAAGAAGCTTGTAAGCAAGTGCCATAGCATCATACCACATTGCATATAATATGGTCATATCCAATCAACTTGGATCATCTTGAGAGAACACCGGGAACCATACATACATAGCATACTTGGGATAGAAAGTTTATCCATTTTGCATCTTATAGGTTTTGCACAAGTGTCGTATCCGCCTATTGAGCAATCGTGCTAGTGTCTCTCTTGAGTTGTGCAACACGAGCTCTTTCCGTGGATTCCACATTTTGTGCTCATTCCTTGGTTGCACGACCCCATTTATCTATCTGTGTGCGTGTTTCCATGTGCCATTCATTACTATTGGTCTACTTGTTTCGCTTGCGAATTTGTGAATCTCTTTCAACATTATTGACTCTTGCTAACATTTTGCATCAAATGTTTGTCCCACTATCCTCATCGAGCTCCACCATAAGCCTTACTTGTGTAGGTGTGAGAAATCGACAAGATCGGTACCAATTGTGCAATTTCCTTGTTACATCATTGAGTGATCATTGATCCATTTTCAACATCGGTCAAGGTACATTTGGTATAGTTCTCTCCTTTCTTCCACTCATATTTGCTCGAGTTTTGTGATGGATAGGCAAGGCATTTCATCTCCGGTCCTCGAAAACAACGACGGCGTGAACAACTACATCACCAAAGCATCCATCTTCGATCTACAACAACAAATGCAAGGTGAACAATCAAGATTGCGAGAGCGCATCGAGAACATCTCCATCGACATTCGTCACGCCGAAGCAAGGAAAAGGGACTACATCGACAAGAAGCTTTCCGCACAAAAAGAGGAGCAAGATGCAAGGATGGAGGAGATTCGGCCCTTGATCACGTCTTCTTCCCCTTTGTCATCTTCAAGGCGGCGACATTCAAGTCACAAGTCTTCGGAGTACAAACAAGATGCAAGCGCAAGTCGTCCACATCCACATCTCCATGGCGACCATCGGCAACATAGTCATGAAGGGCAAGTCACCTCCAAGCATCATGTGCACGACAATGACGAACAACATCTACCATGAGCTCAAGCATGACAACGACACCATCATCATGAAGATGCTCACCAAGCACAAATGTACAAGTTCCAACAAGCCCTACTTCACGCCAAGTCCAAGCTTCATGAGCAAAAGAGAAGATCGCGAGACGAGCACCATGAAGACGGAGCGACGGCTACCACCACCACTTCGGCATCTTCACCAAGTGTTCTCAATGCATCTTCTCCTTTGGACGTACGGCATCTTCGCCTACTTCCCACCAGTACGCCTACAACGACTTCATCAAGTCCAATGCGACCACCTACAGGTGAGGGCGACTCTTCCATCTTCGGAAGCCCCCCAAGGAAGATGGCCGAGCAGGGAAATTCTCTTCGGTCATGGAGACGTGCTACGAGGTGCCACATCATATGGGCCTCCCACACCAAGAAGGTGACAAGAAGGTCGAGCAAGGGCCATCCCCTTCGGCCACGACGATAGGAGTTAAGCATGGAGACATTTGCACCTACATCTCTCCGACACCCACATATGTCGAGATGCCCCATTTGTCATGTGAGGAGAGCCACCACCCCATGAGTCAGATGAGTGACTCCACCATGTGTGACATTGATAGCATTTCCTATGAGAGGACGAGTGTGACCACCACTAGCCCAACACATGAGAGCATGCCACACATCTTATGTGAGGTTGAGCACCATTTGAGTGACTCCACCAACAATATGAGTGAGAGAATCCTTGAGGGAGTGAGTGAGCCACAACACTTAGAGAGTGTCGGTGTACTAGAGTAGGGGTACCCTAGTAGCCCGAACTCGTGCACGGGCAGTCGCAGCACCCCGCGGCAAGGCTTGCCAGGCGACCGCCAAGATCCTCCGTGGCTCCTTAGGAGACAAGACCCCGGCAAGAGGAGCTTGCCGGGAAGCCATTCAAGAACAAAGTATTCGAGCTAAGAAGACAAGTCCCGGCAAGAGGAGCTTGCCGGGAAGGCCAGCCAAGGCGTCTCAAGAAAGCTTGCCGCGACGCGCCATGCGTCCCGGCAAGGCTCGGTGAGCGGCAAGCTCCCGGGCCCGACAAGACAATGACCGCGGCAAGGCACTTGCCGCGACAAGCGGCCACTCCACACCCACGCTCCAGCACATCCACCCACGTGTCGCCCTGGGGCCCTTCCAGGCGCGCGTGGTGAGAGGCTGTGCAGCCAGGGGTGCACGGTGGCAAGCGGCGCTGACAAGAAGGCCATCGTGGCGATCGGTGGCGTCCCTGACGGTCTCTTTCTGCACTGTTTGGGCGACACAGATGGGCATTTAATGCCTTTGTCCCCTGCCGTCAGAGTTAGGTGTGATACACTGTATCTACAGTATAGGTAGTTGTACCTACCGCTTTATTTTTCCGTTTTTGCCCTTTTGTCTACATTGCCACCTATCGGTGACCCCTTGAGCATATAAAAGGAGGCCCATGTGCAACGTAGAAGGGGTTCGACGAGTTCGAAGGCCAGAAACACTCTCATGCTCGGTCTTGTAGCTCTGATCGCTCCCGAGCAAGAACTCGAAATACACAGACAAGCAGCAATAGGAGTGTTATCTCTCCGGAGAGCTCCGAAGCTGGGTAAACTGCTCGTGTGCATCGCCTCGATCTGCTCTTTGTGCGACCTCCGCCCCCCGCCGAACCGAAAGGGGCTCGGTCCGCCGGTCCCATAGGTGTTCGAGGATCAGTTTCCCCGACATCTTTGGCGCGCCAGGTAGGGGGCGTCGAGATTGTGTGAACCTGATCCGGCGTGCACACGAGCTAGATCTTCATCATCTTCATCGACATGCCACCGAAGAAGAAGGCTTCGGAGGCAGCAGTTCCGTCCGCGTCGATCCCGCCGCCACCGGAGCAAGCTGGCGGTGGGGTAGACGCCGGCGGAAGAACGGGCATCGACGAGGGTGCTCACAGTGCCGCCAAGTCCAAGGACAAGGCTGCACGACCTCGGCGTCCATACGCGCACCGCGCCCATCTCAGGAGGCGCGGGACCAACAGCGTCATGGTATTCGCAGTACCATACGTTCGTTGGGCCAAGATCAAGCTGGTGGATCTCGCGGAGTTCAAGACCAGCATGCACGCCAACATGCTGGCCCGAGCAAGGTACGGTCGCATGGACGGGATACTGCTCCTTCTAATGTGGTTAGAAGTCCGAGCATATCCCGCTCCTCGCACCGTTCACCACTGCCGCCCACCACTCCAGCAGAAGCTTTGGCGCGAGCTCAACTGCTCCTGGATTACCCTCCGACGGCGGACAAAACCGACTAATGGAGGGCCACCATTCAGAGTCTCATTGGCTTCGCCAACGGCGACACTGCGCGGCAACCAAGCACCTCGTTGCCGCGGCAAGATTGCCGGACGCGAACCGATGGCGACAAGACCAATGGGGGTGCAACCTCCATGCACTCTCCACCCCGAAGGCCAAGATCGCCGACTCGTCGGATCCACCCCGACAGCGACTCCACCGCGTCATCGGATCCAAGAGGTCGTCGCGATCAATGCCAAGTTCTTCACGAACGATAGCAAGAGGACGCTCGTACTCGCATCGAGCGCCAAAGAGAAGCGCGGCGTCAATCAGACCAGCGCGCTGGGCCCATTGTCGACATGCATGCGCCAGGGGAACCAGGTGACTTGCCGTACGCAGTAGGCTGCCCTGCGTTCACTCGTGAGCTGCGGCAAGTCCAGTGGCCCAGCAAAAAGAATTTCAAGCCAGACGTACCAGAGAAGTACGACGGCAAGTCGCATCCATCGGAGTTCCTCAGCATCTACACCATCGCGGTGCAGGCTGCCGGGGGATGAGACGACAAGATCCTTGCCAACTACTTCCCGCTGGTGCTCAGGCCTAACATCAGATCCTAGCTCATGCACTTGCCGGACAACTCCATTTCCTCTTGGGCGGATCTATGCCATTAGTTTGTCGGCGCCTTTACAGGCGGCCACAAGCCCCATGGCCAAGAGAGTGACCTTCATCTGCTCGCCCAGAAGGAAGGAGAGCCCCTGCGCAAGTATATTCATAGATTCAGCCGTGTACAGCACAACATCCCAGATGTCCACCCTGCCGCGGTCATCAGCGCGTTTCATCAGAACGTGCGAAACCGCAGGATGCGGGAGGAGATGGCGATGTGCAAGATCAGAGACGTCAGTGAGCTATATGCCCTGGCCGACAAGTGCGCACGTGCTGAGGAAGGGAGGAGACTCCCCGGAGAGAATACAGCAGCAGAAGGATCTGACAGTGAGGATGCTGCCCCGGCAAAGAAAGGCCGGCGGCGGAACAACAGGAAGAAAAAGGGCAAAAAAGTGCTAGTTGTTGAGCAGTCCGGCAACGGAGGTGGCGCCAAGAAAGCAAGGAGATCCAGGCTGTGGCGGCCGCCGACAAGCAGGACGGCTCCGGCAAGCAGTACTGCAAGATCCACCGCACCAAGGGCCATGATCTTCAGAGCTGCAAGAAAGTCGAGCAGCTTGTCGAGCAGCAGAAAGCTGAGTACGAGCGACGCGACAAGGAGAAGGCCCAGGAAGGTGCTGGAGGAGCTGGCAAGAAACGCCCCGGCCGGGGAGGACGCCGCGGCAAGGCCAAGCAGCGGCAAGGAGACAGACCTCCCCGTGGCCGCGACAAGGACGACGACGACGACGACGATGAAGATATGGATGATGACGAGGCCGAAGAGCAGGAGTTCCAGAAAGCCATAGAGGTCCTGTGCGTTGACGGTGGTGCTTCCCTGCATACTTCACACCGTCAACTCAAGCAATGGATGCGAGAAGTCAATGTAGCGGAACCATCCATGGAGTCACGCAGGCCTCTGAAATGGTCCAGCACGCCTATCATCTTTGATATTGAGGATCACCCTGATTGCATAACTGCGGTCGGGTGCTTGCCGATGTTGGTTTCACCAACTATCCGCAACCTCAAGGTCACAAAGATGCTAGTTGACGGCGAGGCCGACTTGAGCCTGATCTCCTCCGCGGTACTCCAGAAACTCCAGATCCCTGACAGCGAGCTCGAGGAGACCGGCACATTCCAAGGAATCAACCCGGGAAGGAGCAAGCCGAAGGGAAAGATCACATTGCCGGTAACATTTGGCAGCAAACTGAACTTCAGAACTGAGAGGGTCACTTTTGACGTTGCTGATTTTCCGTTACCTTACAATGGAATACTCGGCCGTCCGGCACTTGCCAAGTTCATGGCAGCCTCTCACTATGCATACAGCATGCTGAAGATGCCAGGCCCGATAAGTGTCATCTCTGTCCCTGGCGACAAGAAGGATGCCCTTATCTGCGCCGACAAGATCTACCGGGAAGCAGCAGCCGCAGCTGATCGCAAGTCACTTGCCGCTGAAACTCCCGGGGGGAAGAAGAAGACCAAGTTCGGCAAGAGCTTCGATGCCCACTCCGGCAAGCGCACCTCTTCGGAGTGCTGCGCTACCATCAAGGACGCACCATCGAGCTCCACCGGCAAGTGTAAGAAGACGATGGCAGCTCCACCAGAGACCAAGAAGGTGTCCGCCAAGGAGGACGGCACTGGTGGTACCTTCACCATCAGTGCCACTCTTGACCCTAAATAGGAAAGCGCGCTCATTGCTTTCCTGCGGGCGAACGTCGACGTGTTTGCATGGAAACCGTCTGATATCCCCGGTGTTCCTAGGAAAGTAATTGAGCACCACCTAGCCGTTTGTCCTCATGCGTGGCCCGTCAAGCAGAAAGTCAGGAAACAAGCAGTGGAGCGCCAAGAGTTCATCGCAGAAGAAATCAAGAAGCTGGAAGCAGCAAGCCTTGTCAGAAGAGTGCTCCATTCCACGTGGTTGGCCAATCCTGTAGTCGTGCGCAAGGCCAACAGAAAATGGAGGCTTTGTATCGATTTCACCGATGTCAATAAAGCTTGTCCCAAAGACCCATTTCCCTTGCCGCGCATTGACCAGATTGTAGACTCCACGGCCGGATATGATTTGCTTTCATTTCTTGATGCATACTCAAGATACCATCAGATCTTCATGGCAGAAGAGGATGAGGAGAAAACCGCATTCATCACCCCATGTGGCGCATACTGTTTCATACGGATGCCCTTCGGGTTAAAGAATGCTGGTTCAACATTTGCGAGAGTAGTCCATGTCACTTTTGAGCCACAGATACACAGGAATGTGGAAGCCTATATGGATGACATAGTGGTCAAGAGCAAGGACAAGGCTACTCTAATTCAAGATTTAGACGAAACTTTTGCAAATCTGCGCAAGATCAACCTCAAGCTTAACCCCGAGAAGTGCGTGTTTGGAGTCCCTTCCGGCAAGCTTCTCGGGTTCTTTGTGTCTCAGCGGGGAATTGAAGCCAATCCCGACAAGATCAAGGCCATCGAGCAGATTGAAGCACCAAAGCGCGTCAAGGATGTACGAAGACTTGCCGGCTACGTGGCTGCTCTTAGCAGGTTTATCTCTCGCTCTGCTGAGCGCGCCCTGCCATTTTTCAAAATATTGAAAAAGGCAGGTCCAATGAAATGGACTCCGGAAGCGGAGGCTGCGCTGCAGGACTTGAAGAGGTACCTGTCCTCCACTCCAATACTTGTTGCACCTAAGCCACAAGAGAAGTTGCTGCTGTATCTAGCGGCAACCAATCAAGTGGTTAGTGCTGCGTTAGTGGCAGAGAGGGAGGCGGATGATGAGCCAGCAACCACGGCAAGTGCATCCAGCGACAAGCAGGGAGCTTCGCCGACAAGCTCTGGTCCCGACAAGGATGGATCTGCGCAGGTGCGCGAGGAGGTGCAGAAGAAAATGGTGCAGCGCCCAGTTTACTTTGTCAGCTCCCTTCTGCAGGGCGCTAGGTCAAGGTACTCTGGTGTGCAGAAGTTGCTTTTCGGCCTCCGCATGGCCTCAAGAAAGCTGCGCCATTACTTTCAGGCACATGAGATCACAGTTGTCACTCGTTTTCCGCTGAAGAGGATACTGCAGAATCCAGAAGCAACAGGCAGGATCGTCGAGTGGGCACTGGAACTGTCAAGCTTTGGCCTCAAGTTTGAGAGCACTTCAACTATCCAAAGCAGAGCATTGGCAGAGTTCATAGCAGAGTGGACGCCGACACAGGATGAAGAAATTCCAGAAACAAGCATCCCCGTCAAGGAGGCAAGCAAAGAGTGGCTGATGTACTTTGATGGTGCTTTCTCGCTGCAAGGCGCCGGTGCGGGCGTGCTTCTTGTCGCACCCACCGGAGAGCACCTCAAGTATGTGGTCCAGATGCACTTCCCCAAGGAGCAAGCAACAACAATACTGCAGAGTATGAAGGCTTGCTTGCCGGTCTCAGGATCGCAGCAGACCTTGGGATCAAGAAGCTAATTGTCAGGGGTGACTCGCAGCTTGTCGTCCGCCAAGTGAACAAGAATTATCAGAGTCCGTTGATGGAAGCTTATGTTGATGAAGTGATAAAGCTAGAAGAGCACTTTGACGGCCTACAGATGGAACATGTTCCAAGAGCTCAGAACGACATTGCTGATGGCCTGTCAAAGTGCGCCGCACTTAAGTTGCCTGTGGAACCAGGGATCTTTGTGCTCAAGCTGACTCAACCATCCGTGACACCATCAACTGGATAGAGCAAGAAGAGGAAGTTGATTTCTGGTGACTACTTTCTGGCAGAGCTTCCCGAAGCCGCCGCCAAGAAGGTCCCCAAGATCAACGCCAAGAGTGCTGAGGAGCAGTCTGCTCCGGCAAGCCCTAGGGTTTGTTCCGTTGAAGCAGACGCTCCCGACAAGTTTCGCTCCGGCAAGCTTGCCGGGGAACATCAAGCTCCGGCCGGGCCGCCCGCCCTTGCCGTGGAAGCGGATGTTCCCGCAGCAGCAGATGTGCCTTTAGTCCTTGTTGTCGAGCCGCAAGCTCCAGCATGGGCGCAGCAGATTGTCCATTTCCTTCAGACAGGAGAACTTCCCGAAGAGCAAGAAGAAGCGGAAAGAGTAGCCCGGCAGTCAAGTATGTACAAGTTTGTCGATAACACACTGTACAGAATAAGACTCAACGGTGTAAAATTGAAGTGTATTCACCGGGAAGATGGACAACAGCTGTTGGCAGAGATACATGGAGGCATATGTGGTCACCACATTGGCGCAAGAGCACTTGCCGGCAAAGCGTTCCGGCAAGGTTTCTTTTGGCCGACAGCCCTCCAGGATGCAACTGCACAAGTAACCAAGTGTGAAGCGTGCCAGTTCCATTCCAAGCAGATACACCAGCCAGCTCAATCTCTCCAGACGATCCCTTTATCCTGGCCATTTCCGGTCTGGGGGCTCGACATCCTCGGCCCCTTCCCCTGAGCTGTCGGGGGCTTTGAGTTCTTGTACGTCGCCATCGACAAGTTCACAAAGTGGCCGGAAGAGGAACCAGTGAGGAAGGTGACAGCACAGTCAGCAGTCAAGTTCTTCAGGTCAATTGTTTGCCGTTTCGGGATCCCTAACAGGATCATCACCGACAACGGCACACAATTCACGAGCCGCACCTTCATGCAGTATGTCCAAGATCTTGGCGCCAAGGTCTGCTTCGCTTCTGTTGCTCATCCGAGAAGCAACGGTCAAGCGGAGAGGGCAAATGCTGAAGTGCTGCGTGGGCTCAAGACCAGAACTTTCGATAGGCTGCACAAGTGCGGAAGAAACTGGATCGAGGAGCTGCCGGTGGTTCTTTGGTCGATCAGGACGACGCCAAATCGAGCCACTGGCCAGACACCTTTCGCTCTAGTCTATGGAGCAGAGGAAGTTCTCCCCACGGAACTCGTATACGGGTCGCCTCGAGTGCTCGCTTATGATGAGCTTGAGCAAGAGCAGCTGCGACAAGATGACGCGCTGCTCCTTGAGGAGGATCGTCTTCAGGCCGATGTACAAGCTGCTCGATATTAGCAAGCTTTGCGCCGCTACCATAGCCGCAAAGTTAGGGCCAGAAGTTTCGAGGAAGGCGACCTTGTTCTTCGGCGCGTTCAGTCCGCCAAGAATTCCAACAAGTTGACGCCGAAGTGGGAAGGCCCTTATCGGGTGAAACGAGTCACTAGGCCTGGCGTTGTCCGCCTTGAGACCGAAGATGGCATTCCGGTGAGCAACTCCTGGAACATTGAATATCTTCGTAAGTTTTACCCATAGGGCGCGGTTGCCGGAAGCTGTTCCGGCAACCACCTTTTGTACAAGTCTTGCCGCTGTTGCATGTAATCCTTCGTACAAAGCCGGGCGCAGACCCTGTGCATAAATAAAGCTCATGTGCTCCGCACATCTTGTCAATTTCATGCTTTCTTCCTTTTTGCATGTATTACCTGACACTTTGTGCAGCACCTACCTCCGGTAAGCAATAACAAGCCGTAAGGCTCCATATCTTTATTTTCTCTTTTTTCTTTTTCTCAAAAGAAGGAAAGGTTCCCTCGCACACAAGTTTGCCGGGGGGAAAGGAGAAGATAATGTGTGGACCAAGCGTCGTTCAAGAAAAGTTTTGCCTTGCCGTGAAGCAAACGACAGAAAAGCTAAGTTGCCAAAGTTTGAGCAATCAATTTTAAATTTTTAAGTTATCTTCCTCGAACGACCATACTTTGTATGGAAAACCTGTGCGTGGAGGAACCAACTCGTAGCTAGTTGCGCCCTTACTTTGTTTCGAGTCCGCTCAACAACTTAAGTGAGCTGCAACTAGTTGCAACAAGGTTGCTTGTCGGTAACGGCACCGCCAGCAGGCTGCTGGCGTCCCGCACTCAGCGCTCGCGGCAAGGGTGCCTGCGCCAACAAGTTCCCTAAAAAGCATAGGGTAAAAACATACAAGGGAAGGAATCAAGTAAAGGAAATAACACAGCAGTCAATACCCAAAATAGAGTTATATTACAAGATAACTTGTCGCAGCTCTAACAGATTGTTTTCGCGACATGATCAGCAGCGACAAGAAAAGAAGAAAACGGGCGGCCTAATCTACGCGGCCACCATCGACCCTCTTGACCTCATTCACCTTGTCCACAATGGGTGCGACAAGGGCCTTGAGCGCTTCCAGATCAGCATCTGCCGGCAGCTTCTTGAGGACGTTGGTGAAGTTGAGGCCTGGGTTGCGGAAGGCCACTTTCACCAACACCTTCTCCAGAACTCTGGCGCAGATCGTGCGCGACTCGTCGGCCAGCTGCTTTGGGATCTTCTCTCGGAGCCACTGGAGGGCTGTCGCCACGTCTTTAAAGAACAGGGTGAGCTTGGCGCTGGGTTGGAGGTTCTCATCGGAGGAGTACCCAAAGTCCTCCACTCCCAGCTGCGCCAGCTCCCCGTCAATGACTGCAGTGATGTTCACGAGGCCCTCCATCCAGAGCTCCACCGTCTCCTTGAAGGTGTTTTGGGTCTCGGCGGCCCTCGTCAGCAGCGCTTCGTTCCCCTTGATCTCCTCCTTCAAGGCCACCTCCCTCTCCTTGGCGCCGTCCAGCGTCTGAGTCAAGGTGGCCATCTTCAGCTCAAGGTCGGCATTGGAGTCCTTGGCGGCGCTTAGCTCCTTGTTCCTCTCGGCAAGGAGACCCTGCAGCTCGCCGTGAGCGGCGGCATCCTTCTCGCGCTCAAGCTTGAGCGCGGCAAGCTCCTCATCGCTCGCCTTCAGATCAACCTCCAGCTGGGCCACCTTTGTCTCCAGCTCCTTCTTGGCAGCCTCGGCAGCCGCAGCAGCGTCCTTTGCTTCCTTGAGAGCCCCGCCAAGTGCTTGCTCGCGCACGGTGAGATCCTCCTCGTGGCTGTCGAGGTTAACTTTCCGCTGCGCCAGCTCGCCTTCTTGCGCAAATAGCTTCTCGCTGGCAAGCCGTTGCTGCTCTTCTGCTTCGGCCTTCTCAAGAATGAATGCCTTCCACGCCTCGACGAGCTGCGCCCGCTCCTCTGCAATGGACCGGAGAGCTTCCTGATTGCGCTCCCGGAGCTCCTCCGCGCGCTTCTCAATGTCCGCTCCCGCCTGCGCGACAAGCGCTTCCTAGGACTCCACCTTGGCGTGTCGGGCGCGGTAGAGCGACACCAGCTTCTGGAGCAGCTGCTCCTCCTCAGACTCGCCGCTGCTGCTGCTTGGCGCGTCAACAAGAGTCAGCCCAGCGGAGCCGAGCACCTCCCCGTCAAAAGCTTCCCCTTCAACCGGCACCCTGGAGCTTGAAGCCCAGGGGAGCTTGATGAAGATGCCCTCGCCGGCCTTCAGATAGGCGCCGGGCTGGGGCTCCTCGGAGCCCGGCGCTGCGGCAGTGGAGGAGGGATCAGCGGTCGGTGTAGGGCCTGGCGCTCCTGTGGCCTCAGGGCCGTCAGTGCGATCGCCGGATCGCTCGCCAGCTTCTGTAGCGGCAGCCTTGGCGGCCTCTTCGTCGGCGGGCTCGTCGGCGCCAGCTCCTTCTTCGATGGCCGCGGCATCATCAGTATCGCCGCGCACGTTCTCCTCGCCGCCCGCCTCGGTCTCCATCGGCTCCGTGGAAGGTGGGTCTGATGACCGGAGAAGAAGGAGAAGTCAAGCAAATATCCAAAAAGAAGAATCAGAAGAAGAACACAAGGGAAATTTCAAGCAAGGGATTACCTGTACTGGGATCCATGGTCATGGGCTCCACAACCGGGGGGTCGCTAGTGCTGCCCCTTGCCGGAGATTTCTCCCTTGCCGGAGAATGCTCCCTTGCCGGGGAATCCTCCCTTGGTGGTGTAGTGGAAGCAGATGGCATGTCGGAGGCGGTTTCCGAGCCCTCCTGGTGAAGCTGTTCTGCTCCTACACAAACAAACCAACAGTCGGATGTCAGCAAAGAAAAGAACACCCATGCACGCCCAACAGCGGGAAATAAGCTGTATACTTACGCTGGGGGCTGCGCTGGGGGCTGCTTCGGGGAGTAGTTGCCGGGTCCGGCAAGGTGGTCTCAGGCATGTCCCCCGTTGGCACGGCGGGTTCATCCTCGATGACGATCACCGGGGCCTTGGCTCTCTTCGCCGCTCTTTGAGCCAATGTCCTGAAAAGGAATAGGTTCAGAGTGAAGCGGGTCAGATATAAGACAAAGCAACAAAAGTGAAGAACTTCAAGTACAAGCAGAGAAATCTTACTCTTCTTCCTCCTCGTCGGAGCTGAGCGCGGAGAGGTCGAAGTCCGGCCCACCCTCGACGCGACGAGGCGGAGGAGTAGGATCCCTTGGCCGCTTGGCGGGCGCAGTGGCGGTGGCCCGGGAAGACCCCGCTCCAGTTGCCACAGCGGTGCGAGGCGCTCCCGCGGCAACATCGCTTGTCGCGGTGGAGCGTGTCGTGCGGCGTGACGCTGCTGACTCCTTTGCCGCCCCACTACGTCCCTGGCTTTGCGAAGACGCCTTCTTGGTGGAGCTGGGGGCTGCGCTGGGGGCTCCGCCTGCGGCAAGCGTCCTGGAGATGGCGGGCCGCTCGCACCCTCGGCGGGCTCGCTCGACTCGGCGTCGGGCACGGCAAGCTCTTCTTCGCCGTCAAGCCACTCTCGCTCGGCAAGGCTTGCCACCTCTTCTGCCTCTGCCTCCTCCACGGTGAACCCAAACTCGCCCACGGCAGCGGCTGCCGCTGCCTCTTCCGCCCTGGTGGCGATGCGCTGCATCTCCTCCTCAGTGGTGTCGCGGGTGAGGCTCCTCTGCTCGTCGGTGCGGACCGCCACCTCCACCAGGTCATCGAAGAACTGCTGCACAACGTCATCCGCTGGTTCTTGCCACGTTGGGACAAGACCATGCGAGTCGCACAGCGGCATCATCGCGCAGATGCGGTCGAGCGAAGAATTGTTGCATAGCGGGACGACCCCCACCGGCAGCCTGAACCATTTTGGATGTTGGGAGTCGTGCTTGAACAGCTCCTTGAGCATCGCATCCAGTTCCAGCACAGTGAAGTTAAAATTGAGGCCCGGGCGCAGCCTCATGATATCCGCCGGACCGCCAAACTCCCAAGCGGGTCTCCTCCTCTCTTGCAGGGGGACGATGCGGCGGTGGAGAAAGTCTACGCCTACGGCGCCCACAGTCAGCCCGGCAAGCCTGAGGCGCAGGATTCTGGTGGCGGCAATCTTCAGCCTAGCGTCCTCCAGGGCCAAGCTGCTCCAATCGTTGCCGCGCACTACTGGGACTTGGCGCAGGGCGGTGAATGGCTGCGGGTTCTCCTCCATGATCCAACACCAATCCGCTCTCCACTCCTCCCATTTGCTGCGGAGCTCCCCCTCCAGATACGCCTCCTTCTTGCCAGCCCTCGAGATCCAGGCGATCCCGCCGGATAGAGGCTCTCCTCTCTCGACCCGGGGCATGAAGTAGTGGCGGAAAAGGGCTACATTTGGGTGGACTCCAACAAAGTTTTCGCAGAGATGTGCGAAAACTGCCATGGTCAGAACGGCGTTGGGGGTGAAGTCAAGGAGGTGAAACCCGTAGGTGTTCATGATATCACAGAAAAACTCCGAGAAGGGCGGGCAGAGCCCGCAGTAGAAGAACAATGGGAAGAAGGGATATCTGTATGGGGCCCGTTTCGAAGCGGCGGCGGAGAGTACCTTTGTGCGCGGGTGCGCTCGCGTCTCCGTCGACCAGAAGAGGTAGAACCACTCCCTCACCTCCGCCGCGGTGAGCTCGGAGGGGAAAGTGGCCCGCTCCTTCCGCAGCGCCTCGAGCCGCAGCGCCTCAGCCGACTTCGCAACCTTCCCGGTCCAGCACATCCACCCACATGTCGCCCTGGGGCCCTTCCAGGCGCGCGTGGCGAGAGGCTGTGCAGCCAGGGGTGCACAGTGGCAAGCGGCGCTGACAAGAAGGCCATCGTGGCGATCGGTGGCGTCCCTGACGGTCTCTTTCTGCACTGTTTGGGCGACATAGACGGGCATTTAATGCCTTTGTCCCCTGCCATCAGAGTTAGGTGTGATACACTGTATCTACAGTATAGGTAGTTGTACCTACCGCTTTCTTTTTCCGTTTTTGCCCTTTTGTCTATGTTGCCACCTGTCGGTGACCCCTTGAGCATATAAAAGGAGGCCCATGCGCAATGTAGAAGGGGTTCGACGAGTTCGAAGGCCAGAAACACTCTCACGCTTGGTCTTGTAGCTCTGATCGCTCCCGGGCAAGAACTCGAAATACACAGACAAGCAGCAGTAGGAGTGTTATCTCTCCGGAGAGCTCCGAAGCTGGGTAAACTGCTCGTGTGCATCGCCTCGATCTGCTCTTCGTGCGACCTCCGCCCCCCGCCGAACCGAAAGGGGCTCGGTCCGCCGGTCCCATAGGTGTTCGAGGATCAGTTTCCCCGACAGAGAGTGAGGTAGTTGACATGGCATGTGAGGACAGTATGATTTCTAACGACTTAACCTCTACTCCTAGTGTGTTTTCTTCTTTGGTGCTAGGTCTCCTACATGATGACATGCCTATCCTTGACGAGTCTATACCTACATTGGAGACGACGATGGCCATGGTGGACGATGATGTACCCCCCACATGGTTCCATCAAGATGAAGATGACAATGAGTGGATCTTCGACACCTCACCTACAACACATGAGCGATGCTCCAAAAGTAACATAGGTGATGGTGCTTCTCTTGTCCCACTAGTGGACTCTCTTGCCATCGATTGCTTGCATGATGTTGATCCACCTATTCCCATGCTTCATGCTAGTGCGACTTCGTCATGTCATGACTTACCTATTTATGATGAATATGATGATGAGCATGTTGAGTTTCCTACTCGTGAGCTATGCTCCATAGAATATCATGTGAAAATTCTATTGGTCACGTCATGTTTGATGATCCTTTGAACTTGTCATATGCTATGAGTGAGATCTCGCATATTGCATCATTTCAATCTCAACATAGTAACTATGCATGCCCCATTAAAATAAATACTATTTGCACTTATGGCATAGATGACGAGATGATGGTCATTGGCTTTTGTTTTTCATGTGATGATATTGCAATGCTTCCTTTACATGATTTGCGCAATTCATCTACTATGCATGCCATGATCACATTGAACCAAATATGCTTTGTTTTGGATGTTGTCAATATTCTCCATGTGATGCTTCTACTAATTCTCATGAGGAGACTCCCATAGTTCGCTCATACATATTAGGAGATTTTGATGCATTCCATACTTTTCATGATTCCCAAAATTGCGTGCACCATATGCATTCCATGAATAACAATGCTCTACATATTTCTCGTGATGCATTACATAATTTGAGTCTCCATTATACCATCCATAATAACAAACCTCTCATGATGGATGGCATGTTTCTATATCACAAATCTCATTTATTTGAGCATTGGATATTTTGTGCTAACCGACACATGCACGTGCGCATCATGATGGATGATGTGTACATATACCACGCACACATAATTTTCCCTTTGTCCTTGTTTTGTGTAGGTACTCATGTAGACTCGTCAACCTCTCAATCCCAAGAGTTGACGAAAGGAGCTCTTGAGAGCAAGGATGATTTGGGATCCCGTGGATTGTCCTTACCACCGTTCTATTCGCGCAATGACTGCGCGCTTCTATTCTACTTGGCTCTCACATGGCTATGGGCTATTTATCATTTGTCCCCTTATTCTCATTTTACCATGCTCACTTTGCATGTTATACTTGCTTCTATGCCTTTGCCATGCAATTGTGACCCTTTCTTGCATCTACCCATGCTTGACCATTATGCTACTCCTATGTGTATTTGCATGCTTGGTGGAGATACTAGTAGCTATTGCCATGATTTTTTTGTGCCCCATGTTATTGATGCTTGTTGTGTTGGGAGAGTCATGATGTCCCATTGCAATTCACATATGGCCTCTCGCCAATACATTGATGATATTTTGCTCATATCTTGCTTTCATGCTTGTGCTATGTCATGTGAATTATCCATGCCCACTATTTGCACACATGACATGCTTGCCATGATTCCCTCTAATATGTTGCATATTCGCACTACTAGCTTGCTTGACTTGATTGCTATGATTGCTTGCTATGTTGCATCACCCATGTTCCATTCTTACTCGCTTTCTTGGGTTGATGACATATATGTTCATGCCTCTCACATGATATATCTTGATCATTGTCTCTTGTGTCCATTAGTTGCCTCTCTCATATCCACTTGTACTGAGTGCAACCATACTATGCTTATTGATCTTGGAGACTTTGACACCTTAATTGTGATGCATGCTTGTTTGATTGAGCCTCTTGTATTTGGTTGTTCTTGCATCTTATGCATCCATACTGTGAAATGCTCCCTTGTCCTTTCTTATGATGAGCATGATGCATACACTTGTTGGTTATCTTACCACACAAATGATAGGTTTTGCATTTCTGCTAACCTCATTTGTTTTTCCGAGTGTTTGCCATGTTCTTTCATTTTGAAGGATTCATAAGGCATTACCATCATGAGGCATATTGGTTATGTGAAGGCATACATGATGTGCAACTCCAACATCTTCGGGAACATTCATGAGGTGAACTCCTTCCCTTTGAACCATCCTCAAATACGCATATTGGATGGGTCATTCTTTCATTGTTGTTTCCTTCTTGTTGTCTACATGACACATATATTGGATGGAGGACCAGCATTGGAGATTGGCTCTTTGGACCTTCACATTGAGGAGCGCTCACACTTATTGGATGCACCTTCGGAACTCCACTCATGCCATGACATCTAGCATTGGTACACCAACACCTCCATATTTGTTGATTGTGCTCATAAATGTCATGATCGATGGACATATCATACTCACCACAAGTTTGCACCCTATGCATGGATTGACTCACACTATCTTTATCTTGTTGCACCTATTTCCATGCATCCATGATATTTGAGCTTGTGAATTTCCTTAGCAAATTTGTTGTGATCTTCCTTGATGGCATATTCATACATCATGATCAAATTGTCCACCATCAATTGCATGATAACATACACATATTGAGCATCCATTGCCATATCCATGCTTTGATGAACCGTCTCTCTATGACATCATTTTGCACAATGGTAGAATTTGTCGCTTTGTGCACCATGGTTTTGTTCGCATGAATGCTTTGCATATCATTCTAGATCATCTTGATAAGCTTCATGCGCTTTGTCATGATCAATCTTGCCGCACAGACCCATTCTTACATGATGGACACTTTGTGTGCGCTAACCATTGTATTTCCGAGTGTTGTTTGTGTTTGCTCTTTTTGCATGAATACCACTCGGCGACACCTTGGAGTACTTGGATTGCGCCATGCCTTCAACTGCGTCCAACTACAAGTCCGTCCACGACAACCATTTCCATGCTGATGAGGATCACGATCCGAGGTCGGATCTTTCCCAAGGGGGGGAGATGATGCGGAGCATCCCACGTTCATCCACATGCACACTCCGACTACTCTCCAAGACCCAAGAGGACATATGACGAGACCTCGAACATAAGCCATTGGACACAAGGTGAACTCGCTCCTCTCCGAACCATCACTTTCCACATGTGAGACACGGCTGCTACCTCAAACATATGTGGTATGCATGACTAGGAACCACGAGGAAGGCCATGGAATAGCTACGAGCATTGGACAAGACAGCGAGGACACCAAGCGCGAGGAACAAGAGGAAGAGCTGCCAGGAAGCAACAGCTCTCGGACGTCGGACGACCTCCGGACGATCGATGATCTCCGGACGTCCGATGCCTAGAGACTCCACCAGCCAGATCGACTCCAGCCGAGGCAACCTACAGCGCCCGGACGACCGCCAGACACCGGACGTCCGACACCTCCAGCAACCGGACGACCGAGCCCCCTCCGGATGTCCGATACCAATAGTCCAGTATGGAAACATCGGAAGTACGGAGACCTCCGGACGTCCGACGCCACCTGTCCAGAGCCAAAACGCCGGACGTCCGACAAGCACCGGACGACTGAACCCTCACGAGCCATTGAACGTCTGGTACCTATCGGACGACCGACGCCTGTGTGTGCGCAGAGTATCGGGCCAAGGCCCATGTATCCCTCACTTACCCCCTTCGTGTCCCTAGACTATATATACTCCTCCACCTCCTCCTAGTTAGGGTTAGCACAGGTTTAGCTCATTTGATATAGAGCTTTGCTCATCCATACAGATCTACTCCTCATGAGAGACCGCGGCCTCTTCGGAGAAGATCCATCTTGGATTCAAGACCCCATTCATGGGATGACCCTCAAGACCTCCTCACGGAGATGAACTACCGCCACTTGTATCGTCCTTTGTTGGATTCGGATCTTTTATCACTTTGTGTCTCGAGGATCTAGCATATGTGTGACCTTATTCTCGTTGGTTAAGTGTTATCTCTTGTGTTTCCCCTTGTTTTCCCCTCGTGTTCTTCGTGTTCTTGGTAGGATTCACTCCAAACGTGAAAGATCGGGCATCTAGGGATCTACCCTACATCAGTATGTGTTCATTGACAGAACTATTCCCTCCATTTTGCAGCTATAGAACTTGTTGGAGACTTCATATCTCTCAACTCGGGCATTTGCTTGAAATATTAACTTCAACTCTTGGAACATCTCATATGCTCCATGACGTTCAAAACGTCTTTGAAGTCCCGATTCTAAGTCGTAAAGCATGGCACACTGAACTATCGAGTAGTCATCAGCTTTGCTCTGTCAGACGTTCTTAACGTCATCAGTAGCGTCTGTAGCAGGCCTAGCACCTAGCGGTGCTTCCAGGACGTAATTCTTCTTTGCATCAATGAGGATAATCCTCGAGTTACGGACCAGTCCGTGTAGTTGCTGCCATCATCTTTCAACTTAGCTTTCTCCAGGAACGCATTAAAATTCAAAGGAACGGTAGCACAGGCCATTGATCTACAATAACATAGACATGCAAAATAACTATCAGGACTAAGTTCATGATAAATTAAAGTTCAATTAATCATATTACTTAAGAACTCCCACTTAGATAGACATCCCTCTAGTCACCTAAATGATGACGTAATCCAAATCAACTAAACCATGTCCGATCATCACGTGAGATTGATTAGCTTTCAATGGTGAACATCACTATGTTGATCATATCTACTATATGATTCACGTTCGACCTTTTGATCTCAATGTTCTGAGGCCATATTTGCATATGCTTGTCTCGTCGGGTTTAACCCGAGTATTTTGCATGTGCAAAACTAGCTAGCACCCGTTCCATGTGAATGTAGAGCTTATCACACCCGATCATCATGTGGTGTCTTGGCACGACGAACTGTAGCAACGGTGCATACTCAGGTAGAACACTTATACCTTGAAATTTAGTAAGGGATCATATTATAATGCTACAACCGTACTAAGCAAAATAAGATGCATAAAAGATAAACATCACATGTAATCAAAATATGTGACATGATATGGCCATCATCATCTTGTGCTCATGATCTCCATCACCGAAGCATCGTCATGATCTCCATCGTCACCAGTGTGACACCTTGATCTCCATCGTAGCATCGTTGTCGTCTCGCCAACTATTGCTTCTATGACTATCGCTACCGCTTAGTGATAAAGTAAAACAATTACATGGCGATTGCATTGAATACAATAAGGCGACAACCATATGGCTCCTGCCAGTTGATGATAACTCTATTACAAAACATGATCATCTCATACAACAATTTATATCACATCATGTCTTGACCATATCACATCACAGCAAGCCCTGCAAAAACAAGTTAGACATCCTCTACTTTGTTGTTGCAAGTTTTACGTGGCTGCTATGGGCTTCTAGCAAGAACCGTTCTTACCTATGCATCAAAATCACAACGATTTTTCGTCAAGTGTGTTGTTTTAACCTTCAACAAGGACCGGTTGTAGTCAAACTCGATTCAACTAAAGTTGGAGAAACAGACACCCGCCAGCCACCTATGTGCAAAAGCACGTCGGTAGAACCAGTGTCATGAACGCGGTCATGTAATGTCGGTCCGGGCCACTTCATCCAACAATACCGCCGAATCAAAGTAAGATGTTGGTGGTAAGCAGTATGACTATTATCGCCCACAACTCTTTGTGTTCTACTCGTGCATAAAACATCTACGCATAGACCTGGCTCGGATGCCGCTGTTGGGGAATGCGGTAATTTCAAAAAAATCCTACGATCACACAAGATCTATCTAGGAGATGCATAGCAACAAGAGGGGAGAGTGTGTCCACGTACCCTCGTAGACCGAAAGCGGAAGCATTTAGTAACGCGGTTGATGTAGTCGAACTTTTCGCGATCCAACCAATTCAAGTACCGAACGTACTACACCTCCACGTTCAGCACACGTTCAGCTCGATGACATCCCTCGTGCTCTTGATCCAGTTGAGGACGAGGGTGAGTTCCGTCAGCACGACGGCATGGCAACGGTGATGATGATGTTACCGCTGCAGGGCTTCACCTAAGCCCTACAATGGTATGATCGAGGTGTGTAACTCTGGAGGGGGGCACCGCGCACGGTTAAGAGAAACTTTTGTGTTCTAGGGTGCCCCCTGCCCCCGTATATAAAGGACGGAGGGGAGGCCGGCCGGCCCTAGGGGGCGCGCCCAAGAGGAGGAGTCCTACTAGGACTACTAGTCCTAGTAGGATTCCCCTACAAGGAAGAGAGGGGGAAAGAAGGAGAGGGAGAGGGAGTAGGAAAGGGGGCGCCCCCCCTTGTCCAATTCAGACTGCTACTGGGGGGCGTGCGGCCTGACCTGGCACCCTTCTCTCTCTCCACTAAGGCCCATGGTGGCCCGTTAGTTCCCCCGGGGGTTCTGGTAACCCCTCCGGCACTCCGTTTTTACCCGAAACCACCTGGAACACTTCCGATGTCCGAATAACATGGCCCAATATATCAAACTTTATGTCTCGGTTTGAGACTTCTTGTCACATCCGTGATCTCATTTGGGACTCCAAACAAACTTCGGTCATCAAAACACATAACTCATAGTACAGATCGTCATCAAACGTTAAGCGTGTGGACCCTACGGGTTCGAGAACTATGTAGACATGACCGAGACACATCTCCGGTCAATAACCAATAGCGGAACCTATATGCTCATATTGGCTCCAACATATTCTACAAAGATCTTTATCGGTCAAACCGGATAACAACATACATTGTTCCCTTTGTCATCGGTATGTTACTTGCCCGAGATTCGATCGTCGGTATCATCATACCTAGTTCAATCTCGTTACCGGGAAGTCTCTTTACTCGTTTCACAATGCTTCATCCCGCAACTAACTCATTAGTCACATTGCTTGCAAGGCTTATAGTGATGAGCATTACTTAGAGGGCCCAGAGATACCTCTCTGAAACACGGAGTGACAAATCCGTATCTCGATCTATGCCAACCCAACAAATGCCTTCGGAGACACCTGTAGATCATGTTTATAATCACCCATTTATGTTGTGATGTTTGGTAGCACACAAAGTGTTCCTTCGGTATTTGGGAGTTGCATAATATCATAGTCTGAGGAACATGTATAAGTCATGAAGAAAGCAGTAGCAATGAAACTGTAACGATCATAATGCTAAGCTAATGAATTGATCATGTCCATCACATCATTCTCCTAATGATGTGATCATGTTCATCAAATGACAACACATGTCTATCATTAGGAAACTTAACCATCTTTGATTACCGAGCTAGTCAAGTAGAGGCATACTAGGGACACTATGTTTTGTCTATGTATTCACACATGTACTAAGTTTCTGGTTAATACAATTCTAGCATGAATAATAAATATTCATCGTGAAATAAGGAAATGAATAATAACTTTATTATTGCCTCTAGGGCATATTTCCTTCACTTTCTTGTAGGAAAGTACATGTCGCCCTATATGAGTTATCATCAAAGGAAAAAGTTCTTTAGTGATCTGATGTATTACTTCTGGGATAACCCATTTCTCTATCGGCATGTACCAGATGACATGATAAGGCGTTGTGTCCCGGAACATGAGATGAATGTTATACTATAAGGGTGCCATAGTAGCCCTTATGCAGGACACCATGCTAGAGATAGGTCCACCGCCAAGGTGCTTCAATCAGGATTTTACTGGCCTACACTCTTCAGAGATGCTCACAAGTTTGTTAAAAATTGTGACGCATGTCAACACACAGGTAACATTGGAAGGAGACAAGAAATTCCTATGAACTATAGTCTAGTCTATGAACCTTTTGATGTTTGGGGATTGGACTATTTAGAACCTTTTCCTATCTTAGATGGGTACACTCATATTGTTGTGGTTGTAGATTATCCTACAAAGTGGGTTGGAGCCCTTCCAACCAAGCATGTAGATGCAGCTACTTTGTTGAAAATGATAAAGGACATCATTTTACCCGAGTTTGGAGTTCCTAAAATTCTTAACACTGATGGTGGATCTCATTTTATATAGGGAATATTCAAAAGAGTACTTTGTAAGTACGGGGTGACTCACCAAATAGCTTCACCATATCATCCACAAACTAGTGGGCAGGTGGAACTCTCTAACAGGGAAATAAAGACAATATTGCAAAAGAAGTTGCAGAAGTCCAGGAAATATTGGGCTACAAAGTTGAATGATACACTCTGGGCTTACCGCACTGCCTACAAGAATCCCATGGGGATGTCAGCATACAAAATGGTGTACGGTAAGGCTTGTCATCGACCATTAGAATTAGAGCATGAAGCTTTTTGGGCAATAAAAAATATCAATCTTAACCTTAAAGAAGTTGGAGAAAAGAGGTTATTGGATATGCATGCTCAAGGTGAACTTCACAACAGTGCTTACAAGAGTGCCAGGTTGTTCAAACAAAAGGTTAAAATGTGGCATGATCGCAAGATATTGAAACGAACTTTCACTGCGGGGGACAAGGTCCTCCTATTTAACTCTCGTCTCAAGTTGTTTCCAGGGAAGCTCATGTCTCGCTGGGAAGGGACTTATGAGATAGAAGAGGTGTATGATACGTCTCCAATGTATCTACTTTTCCAAACACTTTTGCCATTGTTTTGGACTCTAACTTGCATGATTTGAATGAAACAAACCCAGATTGACGTTGTTTTCAGCAAAACTGCCATGATTTTGTTTTATGTGTAGAAAAGAAAAGTTCTTGGAATGTCCTGAAAATCCACGGAGGCACTTTCTAGAATTAATAAGAATTTCTGGGCGAAAGAAATACACCAGGGGGCCCAGGGTCTGTCCACCAGACAGGGGGGTGCCCCCCTGTAGGGCGCGCCCCCCTATCTCGTGGGCCCCCTGGACCTCCACCGACCTCAACTCCAACTCCATATATTCACGTTGGGGGAGAAAAAAATCAGAGAGAAAGTTTCATCGCGTTTTACGACACGGAGCCGCCGCCAAGCCCTAATCTCTCTCAGGAGGGCTGATCTGGAGTCCGTTCGGGGCTCCGGAGAGGGGGATTCGTCGTCGTCATCATCATCAACCATCCTCCATCACCAATTTCATGATGCTCACCGCCGTGCGTGAGTAATTTCATCGTAGGCTTGCTGGACGGTGATGGGTTAGATGAGATTTACCATGTAATCAAGTTAGTTTTGTTAGGGTTTGAACCCTAGTATCCACTATGTTCTGAGATTGGTGTTGCTATGACTTTTCTATGCTTAATGCTTGTCACTAGGGCCCGAGTGCCATGATTTCAGATCTGAACCTATTATGTTTTCATGAATATATGTGTGTTCTTGATCCTATCTTGCAAGTCTATAGTCACCTATTATGTGTTATGATCCGACAACCCCGAAGTGACAATAATCGGGATACTTCTCGGTGATGACCATAGTTTGAGGAGTTCATGTATTCACTATGTGCTAATGCTTTGTTCTGGTTCTCTATTAAAAGGAGGCCTTCATATCCCTTAGTTTCCGCTAGGACCCCGCTGCCACGGGAGGGTAGGACAAAAGATGTCATGCAAGTTCTTTTCCATAAGCACGTATGACTATTTACGGAATACATGCCTACATTACATTGATGAACTGGAGCTAGTTCTGTGTCACCCTATGTTATAACTATTACATGAGGAATCGCATCCGGCATAATTATCCATCACTGATCCATTGCCTACGAACTTTTCACATATTGTTCTTCGCTTATTTAGTTTTCCGTTGCTACTATTACAACTACTACAAAACCCAAAAACATTACTTTTCCCACCGTTACCTTTATTATCATGCTACTTTTCCTACTAAATACTTTGCTGCAGATACTAAGTTATCCAGGTGTGGTCAAATTGACAACTCAACTGCTAATACTCAAGAATATTCTTTGGCTCCCCTTGTGTCGAATCAATAAATTTTGGGTTGAATACTTTACCCTCGAAAGCTGTTGCGATCCCCTACACTTGTGGGTTATCAAGACTAATTTATGGCGCCGTTGCCGGGGAGCATAGCTCTATTCTCTGAGTCACTTGGGATTTATATCTGTTGATCACTATGAAGAACTTGAAAGACGACCGAACTACTATTTTGCCCTCAACTACGAGGGGAGGTAAGGAACTGCCATCTAGCTCTGCACTACATTCTCCTTCCGTTATTAGTAGGCTTGCGCAC
Source organism: Triticum aestivum (assembly GCF_018294505.1). Classification (NCBI taxonomy): domain Eukaryota; kingdom Viridiplantae; phylum Streptophyta; class Magnoliopsida; order Poales; family Poaceae; genus Triticum; species Triticum aestivum. The sequence goes on from NC_057807.1 coordinate 143,748,508, forward strand.
CTAAACCTGCTACTGCTATGAATTCTGATATGTTGCATGTTATTGATGATGCGACTTCTGCTATGCATGATGAAACTACTTCTGTGCTTGATACTACTTTGCCATTAGGTGAATTTCTTGATGAACAACTTGCTAGAGTTAGGGGGAATGAAATTACTGAAGAACCTATTATTGATGATAGTGATGATGAAGGTTCTTCCAATGATTATGTATTGCCTGTTGTTCGTAAGGGTTATGTTATGATTGAAGAAGCTGCTAGGGAAATCTTTGCTTGCAATGATAGATATGATCTTAAGAAATTATTAGCTAAATGGAAGCAGCGGTCTTTTAATGCTAGAATGAAATCTGACCCTACTTTTGCTACTTCACCTATTTGTGTTACTGATAAGGATTATGAATTCTCTGTGGATCCTGAGATTATTACTTTAGTTGAATCTGATCCTTTTTATGGCCTTGAATCTGAAACTGTTGTGGCACATCTTACCAAGTTAAATGATATAGCTACCCTATTTACTAATGATGAGAAGTCTCGCTATTTTTATATCCTTAAGATATTTCCGTTCTCATTAAAGGGTGATGCTAAGACTTGGTATAATTCTCTTGCTCCTGGTTGCGTGCGTAGTCCCCAGGATATGATTTGTTACTTCTCTGCTAAATATTTCCCTGCTCATAAGAAACAAGCTGCCTTGCGGGAAATATAGAATTTTGTGCAAATCGAAGAAGAGAGTCTCCCACAAGCTTGGGGGAGGCTTCTCCGGTTACTTAATGCTTTGCCTGATCATCCTCTCAAGAAAAATGAAATACTTGATATCTTTTATAATGGACTAACCGATGCTTCCAAGGACTACTTGGATAGTTGTGCTAGTTGTGTTTTCAGGGAAAGAACAGTCGACGAAGCTGAAATACTATTGAATAATATGTTGACTAATGAAAATAATTGGACTCTTCCTGAGCCAATTCCTGAGGCAATTCCTGAACCAATTGAGCCAACTCATGAGCCTATTCCTAAACCCACTCCGAAGAAGAGAGGTGTTTCATTTCTCAGTCCTGAAGATATGCAAGAGGCAAAGAAATCAATGAAAGAAAAAGGTATTAAAGCTGAAGATGTTAAGAATTTACCTCCTATTGAAGAAATACATGGTCTTAATATACCGCCTGTTGAAGAACCACATTGTCTTGATAACCCGACACAGGTAGTAAAGGTAAATTCTCTCTATAGATATGATAAGGTTGAAATCCCCTCTACTAAATTTCATAGCCCATGCTTAGATGAATTTGATGGTTTTATGGCTAGACAAGAAAGCTTTAATGCTTATGTTGGTAGAGAGTTAAAGAATAATGCTTTCGAGATAGGACGCGTGAGCGATAATATGGCTAGAGTTAAAGATGAACTCAAACTCGTTAGCAAATATGCTTCTATGGTTGCTACTCAAGCTGAGCAAGTACTCAAAGCTTAGAATGATTTGCTTGTTGAATTAAATAATAAAAATGACTTTGGTGTTAGAGTGGCTACTAGAACCGGTAGAATGACTCAGGAACCTTTATATCCTGAAGGCCACCCTAAGAGAATCAAGCAAGATTCTCCGAGAAATAATTTAGAGGCACCTAATTCTTCCAAAAAGAAGAAAAAGAAAAATGATAGAACTTTGCATGCTTCTAGTGAACCTACTATAGACACACCTGAGAATCCCAATGATATTTCTATTTCTGATGTTGAAACTCAATCAGGTGATGAACATGAACCTAGTGATAATGTTAATGATAATGTTTATGTTGATGCTCAACCTAGCAAAAACAATGAAGTAGAGATTGAACCTGTTGTTGATCTTGATAACCCACAATCAAAGAATCAACGTTATGATAAGAGAGATTTTGTTGCTAGGAAGCACGGTAGAGAAAGAGAACCATGGGTTCAGAAACCCATGCCCTTTCCCCCTAAACCATCCAAGACAAAGGATGATATGGATTTTGAGCACTTTGCTGAAATGATTAGACCTATCTTCTTACGTATGTGCTTAACTGATATGCTCAAAGTAAATCCTTATGCTAAGTATATGAAGGATATCATTACAAACAAAAGAAAGATACCGGAAGCTGAATTTCCACAATGCTTGCTAATTACACTTTTAAGGGTGGAATACCAAAGAAACTTGGAGATCCGGGTGTGCCAACTATACCATGCTCCATTAAAAGAAATTATGTTAGAACTGCTTTATGTGATCTTGGAGCCGGTGTTAGTGTTATGCCTCTCTCTTTATATCGTAGACTTGAATTGAATAAGTTGACACCTACTGAAATATCTTTGCAAATGGCTGATAAATCAACTGCTATACCTGTCGGTATTTGTGAGGATGTGCCTATTGTGGTTGCAAATGTCACTATCTTAACGCACTTTGTTATTCTTGATATTCCCGAGGACGATAGTATGCCTATCATCCTTGGTAGACCTTTTCTTAACACTGCAGGGGCTGTTATTGATTGCAACAAAGGCAATGTCACTTTTCATGTTAATGGTAATGAGCATATGGTACACTTTCCGAGGAAACAATCTAAAGTTCATAGCATCAATTCTATTGGAAAAGTTCCAACTATTATTATTGGAGGTTTTGAATTCCCTCTCCCTACTGTCAAGAAAAAGTATGATGTTCTTATTGTTGGGGATTTTCATATCCCCGTTGAGGTAACTTAGTGTTATCCGAAATTTCTCCGGTTCCGTGTTATTCGGAATGAGTTTGTTAACAAGACTTGATCAACCTTATTAGTGGATTCATTTTGATGATCACGAGATGGACGAAACTAGAAGGCACAATCTTCTGTACCCTCTTTTTACTTTCTGTTATTTAGAATAAGTAAAGCAAAAAATAGTATTATCTGTCTGTTTTCTGAATTATCCGTGCATTAAAAAATAGTCCGAAAATAAAAGTGCTCCAAATGCCCTGCAAATTTAGCATGATTTTTTCTGGAATATTTGAGGATTTTAGGCACTGAAAACACTGCAGGAGGGGCAAGCACCAGGCCACGAGAGTGGAGGGCGCCCCCCCCCCTATAGGGCGCGCCCCCTGTCTCGTGGGCCCCTGGTGGCCCCCCTCCACTTATGCCAGCACCCACACACTTCATCTTCTACCCAAAAAAATCCCCATCCAGCTCAAGCACGAGTTCTAGCTCATTTTGCTGCAATTTTCGATCTCCTTGCTCAAAGCTCCATTCACAAAACTGCTTTAGGAGATTGTTGCTTGGTATGGGACTCCTCCATTGGTCCAATTAGTTTTTGTTATATTGTTTATCCATTGCAATTTTTTGCTGCATAGGTGACCGTGTTCTTGAGCTTGCATGTTAAATTTATGAGGTCCCAAGCAATTCTAATGCATGATATAGGCTCTAGGCACTTGTAGGAGTAGTTGCTACCAATCTTGTTTAGTTTTATTCACTTTTATTTTGAAGTTACTAAAATTTCAAAAAAATCAGAAAAAGAATTATGCTTAGAAGAATGTACCAAGGTGGTTCCTCGGCAAAGAAAGGGCCAAGGATTGCTATACGTGAGCAAGATGTTGAATTGCCAAGGGACGTGGATGTACGAGCTTGTGAGTGGCCATCCGATAATTTTATGGTCGAAGCAGGCTTTAAGGAGGAATTTGACGTGTATGTGCATAATGCCGAGCTAGAGGACTTCTTACAAGATAATTGTCCTCAGTACTATCAGTTGACTGATTCCTTTGTGTGGAGGTTCCAATATAACTGTGCGCGTAATTCTCCTAGTGTTATGTTTGACATTTATGATACATCCTATACCATGGATTTAGAGCATTTCACAACTGCTTGCAAACTCCCGCAGTGGGGTAATATTAATGATCCTCGCAAATCTGAATTTAGAGATTTTCTTGCTAGTATTACTGTGGGAGAATCTAGGGACATAGCACAAGCTACCATAGGGAGCATTCATTTTCCTGCTATGCATTATTTTGCTCTCTTTATTGGTAGATGCATTAACGGTAAGGGTGAAGCATGTAACATGTGTGTCCCTGATCTATGTGTCCTCAAGAATGTTGTTTCATGTTAGAAAGGTTATAACTTGGGGGCAATAGTTGCACGTAGGTTGCAGAATAATAGTAGAAAGGGAGATTTATTTGGAGGAGTTTATGCAAACCGTGTGGCTAATTATCTTAATATAGCCCCACGAGAGGGGGATATGATTTTACCTCTTGTTTATTTGGATAAAGAAGCTATGTTCAGTCATCAATTTCTTGAGAGGAATGAACAATTCCTCCAATATCGACTAATCTATGACAGACGCAACGTCGTCCCTGTTACTCTTCCTGCTCCCTACCTTTTTGATTATCAGGCAAAAGGAAGATATGTTGTCACCAGGGAGGAAGCAGCTGAACACTAGAGGGGAGCGGAGGCAGCTCGCCAACATGCTATAGCTCAGGAGGCGGTTGCCGCTGCATCTCAGTACAACCCCGGTTTCACTTATGGATATCAGCTAGGCAATCCTTGGTACTAGACCAACTTAGGCCAAAAGCCTAAGCTTGGGGGAGTGCATATTTCTCACCGACTTTACATTCATATTCACACACTTGTCGTCGGTGCTCATACTCTTTCATTGTATTATCCATGCTAGTTTAAATTTCTTTTTCTAGTTTTCTTCTTGTGTGTTTGATAAACCTTAAGAAAAACCAAAAATTTTAGTTAGTTTAATTTCCATGCTTGTAGTAGAAATTAAAATGAAAACCCAAAAAGATTTCTAGTTCTTCTTACTTGTTGGGAGCTTTCCCGTGTAAATAGTTTTATTTTCTTTTCTTTGCTTTGGGGGTCGAGAAGACCATATTGAAAATGCTTAGTGGCTCTTATATGCATGATTGTTTATTTAACTTAGAGCCCGTATTACTTGTCTTCTCTCTTGAGTTGAATGCTTGCAGATTCCAGCTTAGTCCAATGCACGGGCACTCTTATTATTATACACATCGTTCGGTCGTGCAAGTGAAAGGCAATAATGACGATATATGATGGACTTATTGAGATGAGAAAAACTGGTATGAACTCGACCTCTCTTGTTTTTGTAAATATGATGAGTTCATCGTTTCTGAGTCAGCTATTATGAAGTAAACATATTTGCAATGACATTTAGAGATTATAGTTGCTTGTGTCATGCTTGATTAGCTATGAGTTATAATGGTTTACCTTGCGTGCCAACATGCTATTAGAATGATTATGATGGGATATGATGGGATGGTATCCTCCTTTGAATGTATTGAGTGACTCGACTTGGCACATGTTCACGCATGTAGTTGAATCAAATCAACATAGCCTCCACGATATTTATGTTCATGGAGGATTATATCCTACTCATGCTTGTATTCGGTGTAAATTAATTTTAATGCATGTTTATGACTGTTGTCAGTCTCTCAGTTGGTCGCTTCCAAGTCTTTTGCTAGCCTTCACATGTACTAAGCGGGAACACTGCTTGTGCATCCAAACTCCTTAAACCCCAAAGTTGTTCCATATGAGTCCACCATACCTTCCTATATGCGGTATTTACCTGCCGTTCCAAGTAAATTTGTATGTGCCAAACTCCAAACCTTCAAATGAAATTCTGTTTTGTATGCTCGAGCAACTCATGTTACAACTAGGGTTGCCTATATCTTCCATGCTAGGTGGGTTATTCTCACGAGGAGTGGACTCCGCTCCTCATTCACGAGAGAGGGCCGGTAACCGGGATGCCCAGTCCCATGATCCAAAAAGATCAAAGCAAATCAAAATATTTAAACAAAACTCCCCCAGGGCTGTTGTTAGTTGGAGGCACTCGTTGTTTCGAGCAAGCCATGGGTTGATGCTTGTTGGTGGTTGGGGGAGTATAAACCTTTACCATTCTGTTTGGGAACTGCCTATAATGCATGTAGTATGGAAGATACAGCCATCTCATAGTTGTTGCGTTGACAGCGAAAGTATGCCGCTCAAAATGTTATTCAATCTCTATTTTCAAATCGAGCTCTGGCACCTCTACAAATCCCTGCTTCCCTCTGCGAAGGGCCTATCTATTTACTTTTATGTTGAGTCATCACCCTTCTTATTAAAAGTACCCGCTGGAGAGCACACTGTCATTTGCATTCATTATTATTGGTTTATATTGGGTATGACTTGAGTGGATCTCTTTTACCATGAATTACAATGTTTAGTCAGTCCTTGATCTTTAAAGGTGCTCTGCATTTATGTTTTGCGGTCTCAGAAAGGGCTAGTGAGATACCATTTTGTTATATCATTTTATGATTGTTTTGAGAGTGTGTTGTCATCCGAGTTCTATTATTATGGCTCGCTAGCTGATTATGCTATTGATATGAGTAATTGTGAGACCTAAGTGTTATTGTGAGTATGGTTAGTTCATAATATTTGCTGAAACTTGAATGCTGGCTTTTCATGTTTACAACAACAAGAGCAACAGAGTTTGTAAAAGTTTTTCTTTATCACTTTCAGTTTATCAACTGAATTGCTTGAGGACAAGCAAAGGTTTAAGCTTGGGGGAGTTGATACGTCTCCAATGTATCTACTTTTCCAAACACTTTTGCCCTTGTCTTGGACTCTAACTTGCATGATTTGAATGAAACTAACCCGGACTGACACTGTTTTCAGCAGAACTGCCATGATGTTGTTTTATGTGTAGAAAAGAAAAGTTCTCGGAATGTCCTGAAAATCCACGGAGGCCCTTTTTGGAATTAATAAGAATTTCTAGGTGAAAGAAATACACCAGGGGGCCTAGGGCTTGTCCACGAGACAGGGGGGCACCCCCCTGTAGGGTGCGCCCCCTATCTCGTGGGACCCCTGGACCTCCACCGACCTCAACTCCAACTCCATATATTCAAGTTGGGGGAGAAAAAAATCAGAGAGAAAGTTTCATCGTGTTTTACGACACGGAGCCGCCGCCAAGCCCTAATCTCTCTCGGGAGGGCTGATCTGGAGTCTGTTCGGGGCTCCGGAGAGGGGGATTCATCGCTGTCGTCATCATCAACCATCCTCCATCACCAATTTCATGATGCTCACCGCCGTGCGTGAGTAATTTCATCGTAGGCTTGCTGGACGGTGATGGGTTGGATGAGATTTACCATGTAATCAAGTTAGTTTTGTTAGGGTTTGATCCCTAGTATCCACTATGTTCTGAGATTGGTGTTGCTATGACTTTGCTATGCTTAATGCTTGTCACTAGGGCCCGAGTGCCATGATTTCAGATCTGAACCTATTATGTTTTCGTGAATATATGTGTGTTCTTGATCCTATCTTGCAAGTCTATAGTCACCTATTATGTGTTATGATCCGACAACCCCGAAGTGACAATAATCGGGATACTTCTCGGTGATGACTGTAGTTTGAGGAGTTCATGTATTCACTATGTGCTAATGCTTTGTTCCGGTTCTCTATTAAAAGGAGGCCTTAATATCCCTTAGTTTCCGCTAGGACCCCGCTGCCACGGGAGGGTAGGACAAAACATGTCATGCAAGTTCTTTTCCATAAGCACGTATGACTATTTACGGAATACATGCATACATTACATTGATGAAATGGAGCTAGTTTTGTGTCACCCTATGTTATAACTATTACATGAGGAATCACATCCAACATAATTATCCATCACTGATCCATTGCCTACGAGCTTTTCACATATTGTTCTTCGCTTATTTACTTTTCCGTTGCTACTATTACAACTACTACAAAACCAAAAAACATTACTTTTGCCACCGTTACCTTTATTATCATACTACTTTTGCTACTAAATACTTTGTTGCAGATACTAAGTTATCCAAGTGTGGTAGAATTGACAACTCAACTGCTAATACTCAAGAATATTCTTTGGCTCCCCTTGTGTCGAATCAATAAATTTGGGTTGAATACTTTACCCTCGAAAGTTGTTGCGATCCCCTACACTTGTGGGTTATTAGTGTACAATTCCGGAGTTGTTCATCTCAAAGGAGGGAAGCATGGTCCCTGGATCATGAATGGACAATGCCTAAAGACATATCTTACGGATGAACAAAAGGAGGAGCGAGATATCAAAGAGGTGAGTTTCCTGACAATCGAGTAAGCCGAAGCCCTTCATAAGGAAAAACGAGTATAGAACAACGCTCCTATAAAGTAGATGTGAATATGTAGATAGAAATTATTTTGTTTTGATAGACTTGTTAAATATCAAGTCTCATAAGTTGAAATTTTCTTCTCTAGTTGAGAGCCTTGGCACTAATCTTTTGGGAGCAAAACTTTCTAAGGAAGAAACTGGCATAGCGGCCAATAGAACTAAAGACGGAGTTTCAAATGACCGCGAGCGCCTGTTTGGGTGGTCGCATGAGATAGAGATGATGGAGCCGTAGGAGACAAACAAAGACGACGCTTCAAACGGGCGCAAACGCCCATTTGAGTGGTCATTTGGAATGCCCTCGGTGAACTTTGAGAGAATAGAGTCAATGATAGTATTCCCAACGACCCGACGCTCCCATATGAGCAGTCATTTTGGTCCCTTCTCTGCGGCAGGTAGAAAAAGGATCTAGTAGATGGTCAAACGGTCGGCCATACTGGTGGAAGTGCCTGCATGGAAGGCCGGCATTGATCCGGCTGGCTCGATTCTCTTCTGATTTTGTTTTGATTTCTTTCTAACTAACTTTTTATCTCATATCACATTATTACCTACAGGATTAGCCTTTATAAAAGTGATGAAGGAACGCCCATAAACCTAAAGCTGTCTAATCTCTCATCTTCTTTGCTTTCCACCTCCTCCAAAAAGCTTTTAGTTGCAGGAAACAAGCATGATCGCCGCGATGAGTAACACGACCTCATCCACATGTGCTCGCATCATCCCCTTCCCCAACTTGGATGATGTTGTGCCCTCGGGATGGGAAGACCTAAGGAAGCTTAGCATCAAAGAAGAACCACGTGAGGAGAAGAAGGGCATGTAGGAGAAGGTTGAGGTGGTGGAGATCGGGGAGGAAGAAAGCAAAAGTGGGAGATGGTGACACTATTCCATATGGGTACCCTCCTAATCCCTATAAATTTAATATCCTTGGATCTATTCCTTTATTTCCTCTCAGGCCTCCTTAATGTGAGTGGGGAAGGGAGCCACCAACTCCAGATGAGATGAAGGAAAAGATTCAGGAATTGGAGAAAGTTTCCAAGGCTTATGTTAATGTGATAGGAGAAGGGATAGATTCTTACTGGTTGATGAGCAAGGATTTGGAAGCAAGAGTAGACGGTCTTCTGCATAAGACTGGGCGTATGATTGATACTATTAACAACAACACTGCACAACTTGATTTTTGACCTAGGTTGTAGATGATCAGCAAGCCGTGATCGAGGAACTGCAGAACAAGCTTAAGAGCATCTGTGCTGCCTTCCAGGGACTCCATGAGTGAGCATGAAACGCTTAGTGCCTGGATCTCCACGGCTTGATTGTAATCTTGGGGGAGATTCATGTGCACTTTCTTGTTGGGAATATGCCCTAGAGGCAATATAAATTGGTTATTATCATATTTCATGTTCATGATAAATGTTTATTATTCATGCGAGAATTGCATTGACTAGAAACTTAAAAATACATGTGTGAATACATAGACAACTTTGTGTCCCTAGTGAGCCTCTACTAGACTAGCTCGTTGATCAAAGATGGTTAAGATTTCCTAACCATAGACATGAGTTGTCATTTGATAACGGGATCACGTCATTTGATCAAAGATGGTTGTTCACCAAGGATTCCACCACGTCCCTAGGGCTAGCATGTGCTGAGGGAAGATGCCATGGCCTTATTGGGCCAGGCGCACAAGTCCTCAAAGGCCCATCGGCTAATGGAAGAGGTGGAACGAGAGTCCAAGTAGGAGAAGGATTGGACTTTTGGAGTCCAATTCCTTCTCCCTTGGTGTCAGCCCTAGAAGGAGAAGGGCTGGACTCCTAGACCCTCTACACCTATATATTGTGGGGAGGGGGCGCTGAGGGGGTCCTGGATTAGGGGGTCCTCGGGTGTCCAGGCTATTTGATATGGGTCGGACTGATGGGCCGTGGAGATACAAGCAGAAGACTTTCCCCTCGTGTCCGGGTAGGACTCCCATATGTGTGGATGGCAAGATTGGTGTCCGGATATGTTATTTCCTTCTCTACAAACCGACTCTCTACAACCCTAGATCCCTATGGTGTGTATATAAACCGGAGGGTTTAGTCCGTAGAGGCTATCATAATTCTCATAGGCTAGACAGCTAGGGTTTAGCCATTAGGATCTCGAGGTAGATCAACTCTTGTAACCCCTATACTCATCAAATACAACAAAGCGGGACGTAGGGTTTTACCTCCATTAAGAGGGCCCGAACCTGGGTAAACATTGTGTCCCACTTGTCCCTTGTTACCATCAATCCTCAGACGCACAGTTCGAGACCCCATACCCGAGATCTGCTGGTTCTGACACCAACATTGGTGCTTTCATTGAGAGTTCCACTGTGTCGTCGAAAGAAGGATCGATGGCTCAACTCGTCATCGGCGATGACGCTATTTTCGGGGAGACTTTTCTCCCTGGTCAACTCTTTGTGTTTGGCCATTTTGCTCTGAGCGCCAATTTAGCTGGTCGCCTCGAGCAGAACGATGAGTACGCCCCTGGTCATCAGATCAGGTTTGGAAGTTTGAATTACATCAGTGATATCCGAGGAGACTTCATCTTTGAAGGGTTCTCGGCCTTGGCCGCCGCTCCTCATCTACATGAAGGAAGCCCGTCGGATCCACCATCAGATTCCATTCAAGGACCAACCTTCATGTCTGCTCTGGCCCTAGATCCAGAGTGGACCACTCCGTCCAAAGATGGGAGGATAAACCCCGCTGGACTCTCTCTCATCATGGAGCTTCCTGCCAGAGACCCAGAGGTGACCATGCTGTCAGCGGGTCCGAAGTCAAATAGGACTCTCCCTGTCATCAAGGAGTCGGACTCATTGCTGGAAGCCCACTCCGAACTCTCGAGGCCTGCGTCCACCGAGCACGGTAAAGTGGTGATTACCGGACCTAGTTCCGCAGGTCCTCAGTCGCATGTCCAGCTTTCGCTCCTAAGCGAGGCCCTAGACCTAATGCGATCTCTCGCCATCATAGAAGTATCACTTCCGAACTACGCCCAACCTAAACTAGGGGCTGGGAGCGGGGAATTTTACACCCCACCCACCACCCACTTAATAGCCATGGTCGAGGATCTAACCGACATGCTAGACTACACCTCCAAAGACATCGACAGTATGGACGACGATGCCAGAACCGAACCAGGCCAAAACCCGCCTACCACTGGGCGTTGGACGGCCACTTCTACCTACAACGTATACATGGTGGACACGCCCGAAAAGAAGGACGACGATGGCACTCAAGATCCGATTGAGGATAAGCCTGTCGAGGCACCACCAAAGCACCGACATCAGCGGCGCCGCTCACGATCCCGTCGGGAAAAGGAAAGCAACACTGGAACTGGAGATAATGACACTCCGGACAACGACGAAGACCCCGATCACCCCATTGAACCTGAGTTTGAGCAGGAGGAGAGGGAAGAGGATTAATACAGCCCCAAACACGTCGATCACGAGGATTCAGAGGACATCAACTATTTACCTGTCTTTGAAGAAGATGTTAGCCTCGGCAATTAAGATTTCATCATGACAAAGGAACCCCTCGAACAAGAACGCTTAAAGCATCAGCCCATCGCCACTGCGAGGAGCGTGAAAAGAAACAGCAATAGCTTCAAGCCAAACAGGACACGCTCACGACAGATGGACCAAAGTCCTAGCAGCCAAAGAATATGGCCTCGAGCGCCCGGCAAAGAGCTACCCAAAGCATAGGTTATTACCACAATTTGATGACGAGGCCCTTGAGCCAATACCATCGAGATACAATCATGTTGATAAACCGAACTGACCACCACGTGGACGGGACAAAGTGGCTACTTATGCCGAACACCAGCGTGCGCCACCTCGCCGTAGAGGTAAAGAGGTAGCGGCTCCGGGCTACACCTACGACTTACGTCAGGACCTGGACAATAGAGCTAGACAAACTAGATCAATCTACGGATCAAGGGGACGTGCTCCAACATGAGACGACGGCCATCAAGCCTAGCGTGACAAGCATAACCAAGTTCGGGCTGAGAACCGAATACAGATGTCATACGAACTCCGTCGTGATGTTGCCCGATGTAGAGGCGCCGCACACCCCATGTTCTTTACCGATGAGGTAATGCAGCACCAGTTTTTGGAAGTGTTTAAACCCGTAAATATCGAGGCATACGATGGGACGACAGATCCCACGGTATGGATTGAAGATTTTCTTCTCCACATTCACATGGCTCGCGGTGATGATCTCCACGCCATTAAATACCTCCCCTTAAAGTTAAAAGGACCAACACAACACTGGTTGAATAGCCTCCCAGAGAACTCCATTGGCAGTTGGGAGGACATGGAGGATGTTTTTTGAGACAACTTCCAAGGCACTTATGTCCGGATACCGGACGCCAATGACCTTAGTCACATAGTCCAGCAACCTGGAGAGTCAGCCCGGAAACTCTGAACCCGGTTCCTAATCAAAACGGACCAAATAGTCAACTGCTGGATGCCGAAGCCTTAGCAGCCTTTAAGCACAATGTTCATGATGAATGGCTCGCCCGACATACCGGTCAGGAAAAGCCGAAGACTATGGCAGCTCTTACTGCACCTATGACCCGCTTTTGTGCAGGCGAAGATAGTTGGTTGGCTCATAGAGGCGACAGTACCAGCGACCCTGGCACCTCTGAAGCGAGATATGGTAATGGAAGGCCACGACGTAACAAAAACAAGCGTCAGAACAACAACAACAAAGAAACCAAGGATACGACGGTAAACGCCGGATTCAGCGGCACCAAATCTGGTCAGTGGAAGAAGCCGTTCAAAGGAAATAGAGGCTGTCCATCCAATTTGGACAAAATACTAGATAGGCCTTGCCATATTCATTACACCCCTGAGAAGCCTGCCAACCACACCAACAGAAACTGTTGGGTTTTCAAACAGGTCGATAAATTAAATATAGAACACAAGGAGAAAGGACCTCCAAGGAAGGACGATGATGAACCCCACCCTCCGAACACCGGGGACAAAAGAAGTTTCCCCTCGAGGTGAAGACAGTAAACATGATATATGTCACGCACATCCCCAAGAGGGAATGCAAACGCGCACTAAGGGACGTCTACGCCGTAGAGCCTGTCGCCCCAAAATTCAACCCATGGTCGGCCTGCCCGATCACCTTCGATCGCAGGGACCACCCAACCAGTATCCGTCATGGGGGTTCGGCTGCCCTGGTACTCAACCCTATAATCGATGGGTACCATCTTACCAGAGTCCTAATGGACCGTGGCAGCAGCCTCAATCTGATTTATCCGGAAACCTTCTGTAAGATGGGCATCAACCCCTTAAGAATCAAGCGCAGCAACACTACCTTTAAAGGAGTGATACACGGCACGGAGGCCCGCTGTACGGGCTCCTTAACATTGGAAGTAGTCTTCGGTTCTTTGGATAACTTCTGAAGCGAAGACTTGATCTTCGATATCGTCCCTTTCCGCAGTGGTTATCACGCACTGCTCGGACGAACCGCTTTCACCCGCTTCAATGCAGTCCCACATTATGCTTATTTAAAGCTCAAAATGCCCGGAGCGCGCGGTGTCATCACAGTTAATGGAAATATGGAGCGCTCCCTCTATACTGAGGAACACACCGCGGCCTTAGCAGCTGAAGTACACAATGGCCTCATCACACCGAACAACTCGTCGGTCATTAAGACCAATGACACCGCTAAGCGAGTCCGATCCGCGTTACATCACGACGGCTCGAAGGATCCGGAGCTTGATTAGCAGTTCAGCCTACACCGATGGCCCCATAAGGTTGCGGCATACCTACCGCACTCGCATAATTACGCACTTAAAATACCTTGGGCAGCGTCGGAGGCATACCGCGGAAGAGGTCTATAGTACGGCTTGACCCTATTCGGACCTAAATCTTTTTTTTCTTCTCTTTTTTCTTTTCCTCAATATAGGTACCTTACAAACCTACCTACTCTCCGGTTGTACAGGGGCTCTTTTCCGGGCTCCCCTTTCTTATAGACGACTAACGACTTTTCCTCCCAAAGGATTTTTCACAAGGAGAAATGGCACAAACGTGTGGCAGCCCCCCTGGGATCGTCAAGACCACTTCTTTTAGGACATGTGTAAAACTTTCCCTTGTGTACATTTGTGGCATCTAAAATAGCCTTGATATTCATGGCATTATCTGTAACAATACGTCTCAACGTATCCATGAGGATGGAAACAGTCAATCACAACTCTCATTTGGTACTGATTTATTTTGTCTTCTGTATCCCCCCTTACTTCAGATTGCCACACATGCTTCAGTCCGGCCTTAACACCGGTGGTTGTATTCGGCCTTGCATGTTTTTAAGTCCGAACACCTATAGGGTACTCTTCGGCGTCCTGAACATCGCATTATATGCATCGGCTCCAAATCATGTCTCTGGTCTATAGTTGGGTTGCCCGGCCCCTGTGATTACCACCTTACGTTCCGCTCGTTCGGCTAAGGTAGTAAAGGGAGAACTACTACGACTGTATTTCTGGCTTGTCTGGTCAAATACCTCAGTAGAGAAAGCCGAAAACTGACTGTCATGATAAGGCGGGAGCTGGTAAGCGATTTGACGACTTAGTCTTATACTACAAATCGTTAGCGATTTACCCCATGTTATACGAGGGGCTGGTCTTTTGCCCAGCCGCGTTGTAAGGGCACCATAGTCCGGATTGCCGCACATGCACCAGGGCTAGTACTTAGCCCCACAGTCAAACTCCTATGGCTAGGTGAAAGTGCTAAAGCCGCATTGTCTGATTGCCTGGTTCACCCTGCGAACGTCTCCTTCACAGACCAAGACGTTGGATAAAGTGCAGTCACGCATTACATTGAACACCCCTGTAGCATTTACGTGGGGACTGAAGCCAACGAATGGCAAACTTTCAGAAATAAACGACCGCACAGGAGGAAAAATTGCTTGAAAACAAAAGGCACAAACATAGGTATATTACAAGCTTGGGTTCATAGCATATTTTTACAACCCGCACACATCTACTCAAATACCACATCCTTAGAGCACTAGCCCTCTACTATTCGGGCCCCGTCCAGGACGTCTTCAAAGTATCTCTCCGGCTTGCGGTGGTCCTTGTCTTCGGGCGGGCCTGTGATCACCACATCGGTGCCTTCATCTTTGCCCAGTGCATCTTGACATGGGAAAAAGCCATCCGGGCACCTTCTATGCAGGCCGAGCACTTCACAGCATCAATCCGGGGCAGTGCGTTGCTGAGCTGCTTCACCAAACTGAAGTAGCTGCTGGGAATTGGTTTGGCTGGCCAAAGCCGGACTATTAGATACTTCATGGCCAAACTGGCCACCCTATGCAGCTCCATCAACTGCTTCAGCTGGTCGTTCAGGGGCGTCGGGTGCTCCGACGCAAGAAACTGCGACCAAAACAACTTCTCGGTCGAGTTCCCTTCTTGGGCTCGGAAGAACTGTGCAGCGTCGGTAGCACTCCTCGGAAGATCCACAAACGCGTCTGGAGAACTCCACATTCGAGTGAGCAAAGCATATCTTTGACCTCCAAATATACCCTACAAAAGAAAGGCCTTACCAGCCGCTATCTGCTTCGCCTGACGGATCTCTTCGCGAGCACTCTAGGATTCGACCCGTGCCTCTTTAGCCTCCTGGATGGCATTGGCGAGTTTGGAAGCTTGGGTCGAAGTCTTCTCCTCCAAAGCCTCACATTCGATGATGGCATCCTTAAGCTCTTGCTTGACTTCGGCCACCTGAGCCTCGTGTTGACGGCGGGCGGCCTGCTTGGTCTTCAGTTCAGCAATCGCTTTGTCAGCGGCTGCCATGTTCGCCTTTTCCTCTTTCTGGGCATGGGCAAGGGCACCTTTGAGGGTCTCAACCTCGGCCGCACCAACTATGCTCATAATCAAAGCATTACACAAGTTAAATCTCTGAATATAACTATCACTTGTGATATACAATTAAAAAACACTATACACATACCTTGCGTCTCATCGAGTCGCTTGCTAATCCGGTCAATCTCTTCATCTTCCACCCGAAGCTTCCGATTGAGTTCGGAAACTTCAGTGGCCTAGGCGGTCGCTGCTAACAGGGAAGCATGTTGCAATAACAGAGAAGTATGTTAGCCTTCCCAAATTTTATGTGGATCCTCTGCTCGGTTTATTTTCCACCGGACAGAGCATCAAGGGCTACTATCTGTATACACGCATACTCCCACATATATGGAAAATCGTTTAGAGCATTACGTCACATACCTCGAAGCCTGGGAGTAGGCTGGTAAAAGCTTCGTTCAGTCTGCTCTTGGCAGGCTGAACCTTCTCCTCCACCACACCCATCAGGGTGCGGTCCTCTTCCATGATGGAAGCACGTTGCAGTGCTTTCGCTAGAGTGTTTGACGCCTCCGGATAAGTGGAGGTCGCCGAGGGAGCCGATGCTCCCTCCTCCTTCAAAGAGGGTTGTTCACCTTTTCCCGAAGCTCCATTGGTCTCCGGAATGGTGTTCGGCTGGGGCCCGGATTGTCGAGGGTCCCCACCATTGGTTGTCATAGGGGTCGCCTCCCCTATGTCTTCGGCGGCCGAGGTGTTAACCTTGGGCACTTTCTCGACAGCCTTGCCTGCCCCTCCACGGCCAGGAGAGGTCCTTCGGTACAACACCTTGGTGTCATCCATGGTAATAGGCGAGGGGGCTCATGGCAGTCTCTCTCTCTCTCTCTCTGCCATCTCAGGTGGCAGAGAACTCTCCTCCGATAATGAAGGGTTTGGGAGATCGCGGGGAGGGCTGAAAGGCACATGGCATAATAAATTATAAGAAAGCTGAAAGATAAACAACAAGTATCTAAATACTTACGATTCGGACAGGGGCTTCGCCCCTGGGAGGCCTTTTAGGGACCAGCTCGGCATCTGAGTCTGAACTGTCCTGGAGGGTCATATTCCCCCTCTTGGGTGCCTCCCCCTTCGGGTCTTTGGAGGCCGCCCTCTTCTTCTGCCTCCCCTTGCGGGGGGAGTCACTTTCCACATCCTCCTCCTCTTCCTCTTCTTCGGAGGAGAGGGTTTCGGTCTCTCCGGACATAACGTCCGAAGGACCCTTATGGCGGGGCCGCCCTTGGCCTCCTTGCCCTTCTTCTTCTTGGCCTTCTTTTACGGCGCCGAGACCAGCATCTCCATCAGCTGGGGTGTGGGTGGGTCTTCGGGCAGCGGTGCCGGACACTTGATCAGCTCCGCCTTCGCCGTCCAGCCCTACACGGAAGACAGACAATATGTTATATCTAAACTTATTCTACCGAATAGGTACTCGGGAAAGTCATGCTTACCGATGAGGCTGGATTCTCGATGTCAAGACCGATGTCTTTGTTCTTCCTCGGCTACGTCTTTTGGGCCTTGAAGATCAGCTTACATATGTCTTCTTGCATGGTGCCGAAGAAATGCTTCAAGTTCCATGGTTCTTCTGGATTGAACTCCCACATGTGAGAGGCCCGGAGTTGGCAGGGAAGAGTGTGGCAGAAGAGCATCACCTGCATCACGTCGGTGAGGCTGGTGTTTTTGCCTATCATGTTTGTGATGCGCGTTTGTAGCATCTACACCTCCGCCGCGGACCCCCAGTCAAGGCCCTAAGCGGTCCAGGAGGTGAGCCTCGTGGGGGGACCAGATCTGAAGTCGGGCACGGCTGCCCAGTTGGTGTTGCGGGGTTCGGTGATGTAGAACCACTCCTGCTGCCAGACCTTGACCGTCTCCATGAATGCCCCTTGGGGCCAGATGGTGTTGGGAAGCTTTCTCACCATGTCCCCGCCGCAATCTGCGTGTTA
Organism: Triticum aestivum; assembly: GCF_018294505.1. NCBI lineage: Eukaryota > Viridiplantae > Streptophyta > Magnoliopsida > Poales > Poaceae > Triticum > Triticum aestivum. Next base: position 143,766,400 of record NC_057807.1, read on the forward strand.
TCCGTCGACCACCTTCGGCTTTATATTGAAAACCTTGAGCCATAGGCCGAAGTGTGGGGGAATGCGGAGTAGAGCCTCACACACGACAATGAACGCCGATATGTGGAGGAAGGAATTCGGGGCCAGATCATGGAAATCTAGCCCATAATAGAACATGAGTCCTCAGACAAAGGGGTGGAGGGGGAACCCTAGCCCCCGGAGGAAGTGAGGAATGAACACAACCCTCTCGCCGGGCTCCGGAGTGGGGATGACCTGATCCTTATCAGGGAGCCTATGCGCGATATCCACGGACAAATACCCCGCGCTCCGAAGCTCCTTGATGTCCTTCTCTGTGACGGAGGAGGCCTCCCACTTGCCTTTGGAACTAGATCCAGACATGGCTCGGGAGGTTGGTGGCGGTGAGAAAGAGCGAGATTTTGGGCGCTGGAGCTCAGAAGAAGGGAGGGCAGGAGATGGAAGTAGGCGTGGGGAAAGAGTAGGAATCTTTACCCTCTTATAGGTGGTGAATGCCAAACACCCCCCACTCAAGCCTTAAAACTCGCCTATTCCCAAAGAGATCATGCGAATGGCGCAGTTGGATTACCCAAAACCGTATTGATGTGAATCCCGCAATGGGCAGGCATGGTCTTTGTTTTGACAAGACGTGCCAGTGGAAGTTATACCTTGAATAACCACAAAACGGGGGGCGTGAAAACGGTTCAAAATATTACGGAGCTAGATGTGACGCTTCCCCAAAAAAGTTGTCAGTAAAGGACACTGTTTCATTTTGACATCCTGCCTTCGTGGCTAAGGGTTGTGTTAATTATACAGGGCCAGACACAATTCCTTTGTGTAGGTAGTTATCCTAAAGTGTTCAAGAGAAGCAACCCGCCTTGCAGTGCCGAAGACAATCTATGTGCCGAACACATCATCATCGAAGAGTGGTTCAGGGGCTACTGAGGGAGTCCTGGATTAGGGGGTCCTATGGTGTACGAGCTATTTGATATGGGCCGGACTGATGGGCCGTGAAGATACAAGTTGAAGACTTTCCCCCCATGTCCGGGTAGGACTCCCATATTCGTGGATGGCAAGATTGGTGTCCGGATATGTTATTTCCTTCTTTACAAACCGACTTCATACAACCCTAGATCCCTCTGGTGTGTATATAAACCGGAGGGTTTAGTCCATAGAGGCTATTAGAATTCTCATAGGCCAGACAGCTAGGGTTTAGCCATTACGATCTCGAGGTAGATCAACTCTTGTAACCCCTATACTCATCAAATACAACAAAGCGGGACGTAGGGTTTTACCGCCATTAAGAGGGCCCGAACCTAGGTAAACATTGTGTCCCACTTGTCCCTGGTTACCATCAATCCTCACACACAAAGTTCGGGACCCCCTACCCAAGATCTGCCGGTTTTGACACCGACAGGCGCACCAAAGACACACCACAACCCCACTGCCCCCTCTCTACCTTCGTGCAAACTGCATGCCCGTGTAGCGCTTAGCGAAGCCCTGCCGGTTTTATGAGTCCACCACCACCATCACCACCATGATGTCGTGTTGGTTGTTATCCCATCTACTTCTCCGCCTTCTCTGCTAGATCAAGGAGGAGGAGATGTCACCAAGCCACACGTGTGCGAAACTTCTAGGTGTCGTCCGTTCGGCACTAGATCGGTTGGATCGTGAAGAGTACGACTACATCAACTGTGTTCTATACACTTTCTCTCTTGGTCTACGAAGGTATGTAGACACACTCCCCTCTCATTGCTATGCATCTCCTAGATCAGATCTTGGGTGTTCATAGGAAAAAAATTGATTTTCATGCAACATTCCCCTTCATTTGTATCTTTACCCTTTATGAATTTACCTTTCCGTAAGATTAGAGAATAAGCTTTATTTTTTATATCAAATTTTTCTCTTGAATAAGGGATGACCCCTTCCAATGAGTTTAGGGATATCTTGATGTGTGAGATCATTGCTTTCTTTTGAAGAACATGCTTGATGGTTGTTGTGACCTAAATAAGTCCCCCACATCTTAGTTGTGTAATTTTTTTAAGGGAGATAAAACAACTATATATGCTAGTTCATTGAAGGGTTCGACTTACTTAAGGGCAAGCAAATAAATTAATCCTCTTCTAAAAATAACTTGGGAAATGAAGTCTCTATGAGAAATAAGGCTCGCTTGCACTTAAAGTTTTTCTTGAGCCTCCGTATGATTCAATGAGGGGAGAGTGAACCCTTTTTAATAAAAAAATCTATGAGAAAAATAAAGGAAAGAGAAAACTATTTGCCTCGTTGAAACAACAATGAACTAGGATATGAAGTTGCTACTTGTCCTCAGTAAAATTAAATAACAGGATGTGGATGCCTGCATCATCATCACCAGAGTAAGTATGGGCTATTGTTTGCACATATATACTCATCAACAAATGCCCCTCTTGGGAGTACTGGACTCATACCTTTTGATATATGTATCTTGTAAGCACAAGGGTGACCTCATTACAAGCCATGGTACTTTCTCAGGGATGAGCAAGACTTAAGCTTGGGGGAGTTGATGAGTCTAATTTACATGATTTTTTCCTACAAGTTTGTGCCTACAAGGTGGGCTTTGTGGAATTTTACCGCATTCACGCACTTCTTTTTGTTGATAATCCTTCAGGTGACGTCTTTTGGAGCCATATTCATTAAATGGAGAAAACCCTCAAAAATGTCAGTGGAAGCACGTATTAAAGGTGCTAAACACTCCCCGTACAAAAATCAAGCAGGAAGGCCAAAGAAACAGCCGCTATCGTGCTTCCAGAGCAAACGACAGTGTTCCATGCGACCGCGCGCGCTCGCATGAGCTGTCGTTTGGCATGTCGTCGCCTCCGAGGGGTCAGTATTTTCACCCCATAAAAACGGATCATGAAGGGGAGGGACAGATGAAGGAAATATGCCCTAAAGGCAATAATAAAGTTATTATTTATTTCCTCATATAATGATAAATGTTTATTATTCATGCTAGAATTGTATTAACCGAAAACATAATACATGTGTGAATACATAGACAAACTTAATGTCACTAGTATGTCTCTACTTGACTAGCTCATTAATCAAAGATGGTTATGTTTCCTGACCATAGACATGAGTTGTCATTTGATTAACGGGATCACATCATTAGGAGAATGATGTGATTGACATGACCCATTCTCTTAGCTTAGCACTTGATCGTTTAGTATGTTGCTATTGCTTTCTTCATGACTTATACATGTTCCTACAACTATGAGATTATGCAACTCCTGTTTACCAGAGGAACACTTTGTGTGCTACCAAACGTCACAACGTAACTGGGTGATTATAAAGGAGCTCTACAGGTGTCTCCAAAGGTACATGTTGAGTTGACGTATTTCGAGATTAGGTTTTGTCACTCCGATTGTCGGAGAGGTATCTCTGGGCCCTCTTGGTAATGCACATCACTACAAGCCTTGCAAGCAATGTAGCTAATGAGTTAGTTACGGAATGATGCATTACGTAACGAGTAAAGAGACTTGCCGGTAACGAGATTGAACTAGGTATTGGATACCGACGATCAAATCTCAGGCAAGTAACATAGCGATGACAAAGGGAACAACGTATGTTGTTATGCGGTTTGACCGATAAAGATCTTCGTAGAATATGTAGGAGCCAATATGAGCATCCAGGTTCCGCTATTGGTTATTGACCAGAAACGAGTCTCGGTCTTGTCTACATAGTTCTCGAACCCGTAGGGTCCGCACGCTTAAGGTTTCATTGATAGTTTTATTCTTAGTTTATGAGTTTTGATGTACCAAAGGTTGTTCAGAGTCCCGGATGTGATCATGGACTTGACGAGGAGTCTCGAAATGGTCGAGACATAAAGATCGATATATTGGACGACTATATTTGGACACCGGAAAGGTTCCGGGTGAGATTGGGACAATACCGGAGCTCCGGGAGGTTATCGGAACCCCCCGGGAGGTATATGGACCTTATTGGGCCTTCGTGGAAAGAAGGGAGAAGAAGCAAAGGAGGGCGCCCCCCCCCCAAGCCCAATCCGAATTGGGAGGGGGCTGGGCCCACTTTCCTTCTTCCCTCCCCCCTCTTCCTTCCCTCTCCCTCTCCTAATAGGAAAGGGGGAGTCCTACTCCCGGTTGGGCTTGGACTCCCCCCTAGGGCGCGCCACCCCCCTTGGCCGGCCCCCTCCTCCACTCCTTTATATACGGGGGAGGGGGCACCCGATAGACACAACAATTGATCTCTTGATCTCTTAGCCGTGTGCGGTGCCCCCTCCACTATAGTCCTTGATAATATTGTAGCGGTGCTTAGGCGAAGCCCTGCGACGGTAGAACATCAAGATCATCACCACACCGTCGTGCTGACGAAACTCTTCCCCGACATTCTGCTGGATCGGAGTACGGGGAACGTCATCAAGCTGAACGTGTGCTAGAACTCGGAGGTGCCGTAGTTTCGTTGCTTGATCGGTCGGGCCGTGAAGACGTACGACTACATCAACCGCGTTGTTCTAATGCTTCCGCTTTCGGTCTACGAGGGTACATGGACAACACTCTCCCCTCTCGTTGCTATGCATCACCATGATCTTGCGTGTGCGTAGGAATTTTTTGGAAATTACTACGTTACCCAACAGTGGCATCCGAGCCTGGTTTTATAAGTAGGTGTTATATGCACGAGTAGAACACAAGTGAGTTGTGGGCGATACAAGTCATACTGCTTGCCAGCATGTCATACTTTGGTTCAGCAGTATTGTTGGATGAAGCGGCCCGGACCGACATTACGCGTACGCTTATGCGAGACTGGTTTTACCGTCGTGCTTTGCACACAGGTGACTAGCGGGTGTCTGTTTCTCCAACTTTAGTTGAACCGAGTGTGGCTATGCCCGGTCCTTGCGAAGGTTAAAACAGCACTAACTTGACGAACTATCGTTGTGGTTTTGATGCGTAGGTAAGAACGGTTCTTGCTCAGCCCGTAGCAGCCACGTAAAATTTGCAACAACAAAGTAGAGGATGTCTAACTTGTTTCTGCAGGGCATGTTGTGATGTGATATGGTCAAGACGTGATGCTATATTTTATTGTATGAGATGATCATGTTTTGTAACCGAGTTATCGGCAACTGGCAGAAGCCATATGGTTGTCGCTTTATTGTATGAAATGCAAACGCCCTGTAATTGCTTTACTTTATCACTAAGCGGTAGCGATAGTCGTAGAAGCAATAGATGGCGTAATGACAACGATGCTACGATGGAGATCAAGGTGTCGCGCCGGTGATGATGGTGATCACGATGGTGCTTCGGAGATGGAGATCACAAGCACAAAATGATGATGGCCATATCATATCACTTATATTGATTGCATGTGATGTTTATCCTTTATGCATCTTATCTTGCTTTGATTGACGGTAGCATTTTAAGATGATCTCTCACTAATTATCAAGAAGTGTTTCTCCCTGAGTATGCACCGTTGCGAAAGTTCTTCGTGCTGAGACACCACGTGATGATCGGGTGTGATAGGCTCTATGTTCAAATACAACGGGTGCAAAACAGTTGCACACGCGGAATACTCAGGTTAAACTTGACGAGCCTAGCATATACAGATATGGCCTCGGAACACGAAGACCGAAAGGTCGAACATGAATCATATAGTAGATATGATCAACATAGTGATGTTCACCATTGAAACTACTCCATCTCACGTGACGATCGGACATGGTTTAGTTGATTTGGATCACGTGATCACTTAGATGACTAGAGAGATGTCTGTCTAAGTGGGAGTTCTTTAGTAATATGATTAATTGAACTTAAATTTATCATGAACTTAGTACTTGATAGTATTTTGCTTGTATATGTTTGTTGTAGATAGATGGCTCGTGTTGTTGTTCCGTTGAATTTTAATGCGTTCCTTGAGAAAGCTAAGTTGAAAGATGATGGTAGCAATTACACGGACTGGGTCCGTAACTTGAGGACTATCCTCATTGCTGCACAGAAGAATTACATCCTAGAAGCACCGCTGGGTGCCAGGCCTGCTGCAGATGCAACTGACGACGTTAAGAACGTCTGGCAGAGCAAAGATGATGACTACTTGATAGTTCAGTGTGCCATGCTTTACGGTTTAGAATCGGGTCTTCAACGACGTTTTGAACGTCATGGAGCATATGAGATGTTCTAGGAGTTGAAGTTAATATTTCAAGCAAATGCCGAGATTGAGAGATATGAAGTCTCCAATAAGTTCTATAGCTATAAGATGGAAGAGAATAGTTCTGTCAGTGAACTTATACTCAAAATGTCTGGGTATAATAATCACTTGATTCAACTGGGAGTTAATCTTCCTGATGATAGTGTCATTGACAGAATTCTTCAATCACTGCCACCAAGCTACAAGAGCTTCATGATGAACTATAATATGCGAGGGATGGACAAGACTATTCCCGAGCTCTTCGCAATGCTAAAGGCTGCGGAGGTAAAAATCAAGAAGAAGCATCAAGTGTTGATGGTCAATAAGACCACCAGTTTCAAGAAAAAGGGTAAAGGGAAGAAGAAGGGGAACTTCAAGAAGAACAGCAAACAAGTTGCTGCTCAAGAGAAGAAACCCAAGTCTGGACCTAAGCCTGAAACTGAGTGCTTCTACTGCAAGCAGACAGGTCACTGGAAGCGGAACTGCCCCAAGTATTTGGCGGATAAGAAGGATGGCAAAGTGAACAAAGGTATATGTGATATACATGTTATTGATCTGTACCTTACTAATGCTCGGAGTAGCACCTGGGTATTTGATACTGGTTCTGTTGCTAATATTTGCAACTCGAAACAGGGACTGTGGATTAAGCGAAGATTGGCTAAGGACGAGGTGACGATGCGCGTGGGAAATGGTTCCAAAGTCGATGTGATCGCGGTCGGCACGCTACCTCTACATCTACCTTCGGGATTAGTTTTAGACTTGAATAACTGTTATTTGGTGCCAGCGTTGATAATGAACATTATATCTGGATCTTGTTTGATGTGAGATGGTTGTTCATTTAAATCTGAAAATAATGGTTGTTCTATTTATATGAGTAATATCTTTTATGGTCATGCACCCTTGAAGAGTGGTCTATTTTTATTAAATCTCGATAGTAGTGATACACATATTCATAATGTTGAAGCTAAAAGATGCAGAGTTGATAATGATAATGCAACTTATTTGTGGCACTGTCGTTTGGGTCATATTGGTGTATAGCGCATGAAGAAACTCCATACTAATGGACTTCTGGAATCACTTGATTATGAATCACTTGGTACTTGCGAACTGTGCCTCATGGGCAAGATGACTAAAATGCCGTTCTCCGGAACTATGGAGCGAGAAACTGATTTGTTGGAAATCATACATACTGATGTATGTGGTCCAATGAATATTGAGGCTCGTGGCGGGTATCATTATTTTCTCACCTTCACAGATGATTTGAGCAGATATGGGTATATCTACTTAATGAAACACAAGTCTGAAACATTTGAAAAGTTCAAAGAATTTCAGAGTGAAGTGGAAAATCATCGTAACAAGAAAATAAAGTTTCTACGATCTGGTCGTGGAGGAGAATATTTGAGTTACGAGTTTGGTTTACATTTGAAGAAATGCGGAATAGTTTCGCAACTCACGCCACCCGGAACACCACAAAGAAATGGTGTGTCCGAACATCGTAATCATACTTTACTAGATATGGTGCGATCTATGATGTCTCTTACTGATTTACCGCTGTAGTTTTGGGGTTATGCTTTAGAGACGACCACATTCATGTTAAATAGGGCACCATCAAAATCCGTTGAGACGACACCTTATGAACTGTGGTTTGGCAAGAAACCGAAGTTGATGTTTCTTAATGTTTGGGGCTGTGATGCTTATGTGAAGAAACTTCAACCAGATAAGCTCGAACCCAAATCGGAGAAATGTGTCTTCATAGGATACCCAAAAGAGACTATTGGGTACACCTTCTATCACACATCTGAGGGCAAGATTTTTGTTGCTAAATTCGGATCCTTTCTGGAGAAGGAGTTTCTCTCGAAAGAAGTGAGTGGGAGGAAAGTAGAACTTGATGAGGTAACTGTACCTGCTCCCTTATTGGAAAATAGTTCATCACAAGAACCGATTCCTGTGACAACTACACCAATCAGTGAGGAAGCTAATGATATTGATCATGAAACTTCAGATCAAGTTACTACTGAACCTCATAGGTCAACCAGAGTAAGATCCGCACCAGAGTGGTACGGTAATCCTATTCTGGAACTCATGTTACTTGACCATGACGAACCTACGAACTATGAGGAAGCGATGATGAGCCCAGATTCCGCAAAATGGGTTGAGGCCATGAAATCTGAGATGGGATCCATGTATGAGAACAAAGTATGGACTTTTGTTGACTTGCCCGATGATCGTCAAGCCATCGAGAATAAATTGATCTTCAAGAAGAAGACTGACGCTGATGGTAATGTAACTGCCTACAAAGCTGGACTTGTTGCGAAAGGTTTTCGACAAGTTCAAGGGGTTGAGTACGATGAGACTTTCTCACCCGTAGCGATGCTTAAGTCTGTCTGAATCATGTTAGCAATTGCTGCATTTTATGATTATGAAATATGGCAAATGGATGTCAAAACTGCATTCCTGGATGGATTTCTGGAAGAAGAGTTGTATATGATGCAACCAGAAGGTTTTGTTGATTCAAAAGATGCTAACAAAGTGTGCAAGTTCTAGCGATCCATTTATGGACTGGTGCAAGCCTCTCGGAGTTGGAATAAACGCTTTGATAGTGTGATCAAAGCATATGGTTTTATACAGACTTTTGGAGAAGCCTGTATTTAAAATAAAGTGAGTGGGAGCTCTGTAGCATTTCTGATATTATATATAGACGACATATTGTTAATTGTAAATGATATAGAATTTTTGGATAGCATAAAGGGATACTTGAATAAAAGTTTTTCAATGAAAGACCTCGATGAAGCTGCTTACATATTGGGCATCAAGATCTATAGAGATAGATCAAGACGCTTAATTGGACTTTCACAAAGCACATACCTTGATAAAGTTTTGAAAAAGTTCAAAATGGACCAGGCAAAGAAAGGGTTCTTGCCTGTATTACAAGGTGTGAAGTTGAGTCGGACTCAATGCCCGACCACAGCAGAAGATAGAGAGAAAATGAAAGATGTTCCCTATGCTTCAGCCATAGGCTCTATCATGTATGCAATGCTGTGTACCAGACCTGATGTATGCTTAGCAATAAGTTTAGCAGGGAGGTACCAAAGTAATCCAGTAGTGGATCACTGGACAACGGTCAAGAATATCCTGAAATACCTAAAAAGGACTAAGGATATGTTTCTCGTTTATGGAGGTGACAAAGAGCTAGTCGTAAATGGTTACGTCAATGCAAGCTTTGACACTGATCCGGACGATTCTAAATCGCAAACCGGATACGTGTTTATATTAAACAGTGGAGCTGTCAGTTGGTGCAGTTCTAAACAAAGCGTCGTGGCGGGATCTACATGTGAAGAGGAGTACATAGCTGCTTCGGAAGCAGCAAATGAAGGAGTCTGGATGAAGGAGTTCATTTCCGATCTGGGTGTCATACCTAGTGCATCGGGACCAATGAAGATCTTCTGTGACAATGCTGGTGCAATTGCCTTGGCAAAGGAATCCAGATTTCACAACAGGACCAAGCACATCAAGAGACGCTTCAATTCCATCCGGGACCAAGTCCAGGTGGGAGACACAGAGATATGCAAGATACATATGGATCTGAATGTTGCAGACCCATTGACTAAGCCTCTTCCACGAGCAAAACATGATCAGCACCAAGACTCCATGGGTGTTAGAATCATTACTGTGTAATCTAGATTATTGACTCTAGTGCAAGTGCGAGACTGAAGGAAATATGCCCTAGAGGCAATAATAAAGTTATTGTTTATTTCCTCATATCATGATAAATGTTAATTATTCATGCTAGAATTGTATTAACCGGAAACATAATACATGTGTGAATACATAGACAAACTTAATGTCACTAGTATGCCTCTACTTGACTAGCTCATTAATCAAAGATGGTTATGTTTCCTAACCATAGACATGAGTTCTCATTTGATTAACGGGATCACATCATTAGGAGAATGATGTGATTGACATGACCCATTCCCTTAGCTTAGCACTTGATCGTTTAGTATGTTGCTATTGCTTTCCTCATGACTTATACATATTCCTACAACTATGAGATTATGCAACTCCCGTTTACCGGAGGAACACTTTGTGTGCTACCAAATGTCACAATGTAACTGGGTGATTATAAAGGAGCTCTACAGGTGTCTCCAAAGGTACATGTTGAGTTGGCGTATTTCGAGATTAGGTTTTGTCACTCTGATTGTCGAAGAGGTATCTCTGGGCCATCTCGGTAATGCACATCACTACAAGCCTTGCAAGCAATGTAGCTAATGAGTTAGTTATGGAATGATGCATTACGTAACGAGTAAAGAGACTTGCCGGTAACGAGATTGAACTAGGTATTGGATACCGACGATCGAATCTCGGGCAAGTAACATACCGATGACAAAGGGAACAACGTATGTTGTTATGCGGTTTGACCGATAAAGATCTTCGTAGAATATGTAGGAGCCAATATGAGCATCCAGGTTCCGCTATTGGTTATTTACCAGAAACGAGTCTCGGTCATGTCTACATAGTTCTCAAACCCGTAGGGTCCGCACGCTTAAGGTTTCGTTGACAGTTTTATTATGAGTTTATGAGTTTTGATGTACCGAAGGTTGTTCGGAGTCCCGGATATGATCACGGACTTGACGAGGAGTCTCTAAATGGTCGAGACATAAAGATCGATATATTGGACGACTATATTTGGACACCGGAAAGGTTTCGGGTGAGATTGGGACAATACCGGAGCTCCGGGAGGTTATCGGAACCCCCCGGGAGGTATATGGGCCTTATTGGGCCTTAGTGGAAAGGAGGGAGAAGAGCAAAGGAGGCCCCCCCCCCCAAGCCCAATCCGAATTGGGAGGGGGGCCAGGCCCCCCTTTCCTTCTTCCCTCCCCCCTCTTCCTTCCCTCTCCCTCTCCTAATTGGAAAGTGGGGAGTCCTACTCCCGGTTGGGGTTGGACTCCCCCCCAGGGCGCGCCACCCCCCTTGGCCGGCCCCTCCTCCACTCCTTTATATACGGGGGAGGGGAGCACCCCATAGACACAATAATTGATCTCTTGATCTCTTAGCCATGTGTGGTGCCCCCCTCCACTATAGTCCTCGATAATATTGTAGCGGTGCTTAGGCGAAGCCCTGCGATGGTAGAACATCAAGATCGTCACCACGCCGTCGTGCTGACAAAACTCTTCCCCGACATTCTGCTGGATCGGGGTACGGGAAATGTCATCGAGCTGAACGTGTGCTAGAACTCAGAGGTGTCGTAGTTTGGGTGCTTGATTGGTCGGCCCGTGAAGACGTACGACTACATCAACCGCATTGCTCTAACGCTTCTGCTTTCGGTCTACGAGGGTACGTGGACAACACTCTCCCCTCTCGTTGCTATGCATCACCATGATCATGCATCTGCGTAGGAATTTTTTTGAAATTACTACGTTCCCCAACAACATAGACTCCAGAAACTCATCCGGAAGGCAGAACCCTAGCCTTCGGAGCCCATCCGAAGAGAGGATAGACCAGGAGAAGAAGGAATTGCTCTCACCGCGCGAGGATCGGCATCATCATCAACATCTACATCATCATCATCATCCACATCCTTATCATCTACAACATCAAGAACCCTTGTGGATCCTTCGCTGTATCGGTTGAATCATTCACCCATGTATTTCACTACCATCACCATGATGATTGTTGTTCTTATGTGTGAGTAGACCCCTAGTTCTCGGGGATATGTATGAACCTTGGTATGTGTAGGGTCTGAAACATTTGTTATGGATATGAGATCCTCTGTTGATTGCTTAGTTTTATAACTTCATGAATGTTGTGAAGAAGGGCCCACTCAGCATTTGTGCCTTTATTGGCCATGAAGTATATCCCTGTCTTTGCATAGGTTTAGGATGTGGAGGTAATTTGAGGTGACAGTAAAAGCCTACTGCTCCTGACCTTTACATGTGACTGGGGATTACGGAGAAACCTTAGTGAGGCCACGTCCATGGGGAAACCCTTAATTATCATGAGTTGTAACCCTCAGGGGGAGACTATGATGGTGGCATGCGTGGCACTAAGTCTACCACAAGTAGACTATCTTCTGTACCCGGCTCCACCCAGCATAATCGTCAATAGTGGCTTAAGTATCCGCTCCATGCTATGCTTATCCATGGTAGTGCTAGAAACATACCAATGGGGAATCCAGACTCCATGAGAATGCCCTTTTTAATTCTGTTGTTTCATTGTTATTTACCATCCTTGTCTTGAATTTACTTTTATGCTATTTAGTTACAAGTCACCATTTTACTCAATCCTTACTTAAATCTGCCCTCACTCTGCTCCAAGTCTATAATTATCCGCAGGCACAAAGCTACATAATTCTCTACAAGGGGCAAAAGCCTGATTCCTATGCTCCCTGTGGGATCAATACTCTTACTTCGAAAAGGCTACAGCTAAACCTTGTGCACTTGTTGGCTATCAGCCGTCTCCATTCTCGGGTGAATCTGCCTCACGAATAATCAGCCGCCAATCTCTGGATCCAGCGACGCCTGCGGCGCTCATTGTCCAGAGAAAGTAGGACACGTGGCGGATTTTTGGGGCGGAAATCAAGGAGATGCACCCCACTTTTCCCACTAACCACGCCAGCCGCTCCCACACGCGCGCAAGATTTCAAATCACGAAATTGCCACTGCAGATCAATCTGATTGATCATCCCGGATATCTTTCCTAAGAAACATTTCGGTCCATCGAACGCGTCTGAAAGTTCTCCGTCCACTTCTCTGAAAGTTCTCTTTGTTTCTCATTCTTCCGTCGTGTATATATGCTTCCTCTATGCTCACTCTTCTAACTCCGGCAACAGAACATCCATCAGCATGGTACTCTTCTAGGTTCCCTTCTATCTTTATTTTTTATCATCCATGTACGATATTTGCTTCTTCCACCCGGCGATTACATTGTAACCTCCCAATCTAATTTTGTACAGGTATTGTTCAAACTGGGAGATTAGGCCAGATATTGGAAACTGGTTCTCGCAATTTTTTTCTGAAATTCTTTAGGTGATAGTTCTAATGGCTTCTGGACAGGTAATTACTCCACTTGGACTAGCCGATTTCATTTTATCGATTCATGTTTTACCATCCATGTTTTTACAGCATAGAAGATCAATTACTCATATATCTGTTATCCACATCATGGTTCTTCGATTTGTTGTTGTACGCAACAGGTTAAGTGGAACATTGTAGTTATATGCGCAAAAGAATGTAGCCATACTGTTATAGAGGGGGGTGAAGCCTCAGAATCTTCTTCAATGCAGAAGTGAGCAAAGCCCAATAATCTTACAGATATTTGAAAGTATGTGTGTGGATTTTCAAGACACGGTGCAGGCTTTGCATCATTCCAAGTATAAGGTGAGTTTCTTTCTCGATTAATATTGTGAACAGAAATTGAATCAAGGTGCAAGGAACTCCAATTAGAGATACCTCAGATCCATGCCTAAAACTAAAACCTATCAGTTCTTGACAAGCTAATACTTAACAATTTGCTCATGTTTTTTTGCCTTCCATGTAAATGCAGCCTTTATCTTTAGGGATGTTCATGTGCGGGTCTTTCTAACTTATAGAATTGAACTTTTATCCATTATCATTGATTGAACCACCAACTAATAAAATGGGGGAGAAATGCCTCTAACTTTTTCCATAGCAAGCATGATCAGGTAGCAAAAATACGTTATTTAGTGTTTAGTTGCACATAAATCTAAATAGTAGCAACTGATATCCCTCTTCTATTTTCTCCATACGACGCACCAATGGGTAACAAAAATATCCATCAAATTTGCATGAACAGTGTTATGTTCCAATCAATAAAGATTTCACCATTGGAGACCAAACAATCAGGCAAAATAATAGTACAGTACAATGGACCTATTCCAGCTACACAACCAAAAGAAAATTTTGCTGTTGTGCTTGCAGATTTAGCTTCACTGCAGGCAGAATGCAGCTAAGTTAGAAAATAGACAATACAACAAATTCATGATGCAAGAAGGCTCCCATTTCGACTTGGCCTCTACAATGATAGAATGAGCGGAAACTGCAGAGCCCCTGTCGAGGCGACGGGGAGGCGATTCTCGAGCGAGATCCCGCCGGCCCTGAAGACTGGAAGATCATACGACGTGGATGGACAGAGATTAGAGCGTGACAGAATATTAGAGATGCAGATGGAAGGCAATCCCCTGGGCCTGCAGGAGGCATGGATGCAGACAAGGAGAGCGATCAAGCGGATCGCGGTGGAAAGGAATTAGATCGCCTGGGCAAGGAAGGTTTCTGACGAGAAACCATCTGTTCCAGCAAATGATGTGGTGACGAAGATCAGGGATAGGATGACTACAATGAGAGAGGATCTGGCCCATGGACTGGGGGAGAGGAAAGCCAAACCAAATCGGATGCTGATCTCATACTCGCCGGACAAGGATCCACCGGACAAAGGAGGAGGGCACTAAAGATCCGAGATGGAGAAAGGGGATCAACATAAAAGGAAAATTACTGCTATCAAATGAGTCGACCAGATACAATCGGATCCAGATCAAGAAATCATGGACTTAAAAGGCCCAGAGGCATATGAGAGGTGCACACAATCCTTTGAGCCTTGTCTTGCCAGTGCGCCTGCTCTAACAATGGCAAACTAGAACCAGAAGGGCAAGGCCGCCCCAGAGGCCGGCAAGGGTGGGACGCACTTTGGCGGTGCTGGCAACATCTCCAGGGTGCTCCTCCGTGGAGAATCCTCCCGCAACCAAGATGGTCATGCGAACATGAGAAGGTACGGTGCTAGCGCCGATGTTGTTGCCCCGAGGTTCCCTGTCAACATTGCACCTCGGGTCAACGATGTCGTCGAGCTGGACCTCACTAAGGAGAGGGAGGCCATGCAGTACAGGTGGATCGTTGTAGGGCTCTACTTCTCGCCACTGCCCTACAGCAATGAGGGCCTGATCAGTGCCCTAAAAAAAAGTGGGGTCTCCGTGGTCACCTCAGCTACAAGCCACTCAAGAACAACTGCTTCCTCCTGGAGTTTGAACGGAAGGGGGACCGGCGCTTCATCCTCGACAACAGTCCGTGGACCTACAATGGTGTTGCTTTTCTGATGGTTGCGATGGATGGCGGTCATCCCCCGGGCGACATGGAGGTGGCCTATATGCCAATATGGGTCCGCATCCACGATGTCCCCCGATCATGTTGGATGAGGGGGTGGCTTGGAAGCTGGGTGCAAAGCTTGGCAAGGTTCTGGAGGTTGACACAGACAATTGTGGTAAGGTCTGGGGTGATTTCATCCGGGTTCGTGGGGAACATGGTGTAGATGAACCTCTCAGAGATGAGCTTACTTCTCATGATAAGGGAAATAATGAGTTGTTTTTCCTAGAGTTGAAGTATGAGAGAGCGCCACATTTTTGCCGTTTTTGTGGTTTTCTCGGGCATGGACAACGCGATTGTAAGTTGCCGGTGGACCTCCAAGAGATGAGGTACACGGCAACAATGCATGCCTCCCCGTATAAGAAAATCAATAGTAGAGGGGGATATGTTGCCCCGGTAGCTAGTAGTGCCCGTTGTCTTCTCAGCTTCGGGAAGGATGTGGCTCGAGACAGAGGCAGCCCCATCAGGTCATAGTACGAGAGAGTCCCCGACGAGATCCCTGGCGAACCCAATGGTGCATGCGGCTATTGTTGTAGTGAGCAAACTGCGGGTCTCGAATGGCGGGTCCTGCACTAATACACAGGTGCCCTCGGTGGCGCCTACTACTATTCTCATTACTGGGAATGGAGAGGGGAACGGGATACAGGCCAAGCTGGACCCGAGCCCTCCGGAGGATTTATAGCAGAACATGGCAGATGCTACAGTTCAGACGCCACCATGTACCATGAAGCCAACAGAGCAGGTGCAGATAGCAAAGGACGCATAGGATGAGGACCCACTATACCAGCCGGGTTTTGAACCGGGGTCTCAGTCGATTGTTGGCGCGGCTGTAGGCTCCACTCTGAACTTGACGGAAGCAAAGTCAAAGGGGAATGCCATGCAGAATGCTGCACTGACTGGACCGAGCCTCACCCCGGACGGCCTTGTGTTCCTTGAGAAAAAGAAGGGGACCAAGAAGCATGTCAAGGCTCCTGAAATAACAACATCAGTACTGGGCAAGAGGGGCGACCGTGAGAGGGAATAGAAGGCAGAAAATGGGAAGACCAAGGATGGGGCAAGCAGTTATCAGAAGAACAAGATCAAAGGTGCAGGATCTGAGGAAGAAAGTGCAGCAGGAGGAGCAGGTGGCAGTGAGGAAGCAACCGGCATAGGGGCTACTAGTCAACTGGCGGATGCCGAGGAAGGCGCCCACCAGGAGCCATGACGCTGCTAAGTTGGAACTATCGAGGCCTCGGGCAACCTTGCACACTTCAAGAACTCGTGTGCCTTGTGCACACCTACAAGCCCAAGCTCGTCTTCCTTTCCAAGACTCGGCAAAATAATAAGTACGTCAAAAATCTCAAGTGGAGGCTGGGCCTCTAGCATTGTATCGCGCAACCCGGCATCGGAAAAGGTGACGGCATTGCCCTATTTTATGATGAGAGTATTGAAATAAAAAAGATTGTCGTGGGTGCGAGATACATCGATGTTTTGATCCGGTTAAACCCTCTTGGCTGCCAATGGAGGGCCACCTTTGTTTATGGGGAGCTGAAAGCTCATGAGCGCCACCAGGTGTGGACCTTGCTATGGAGAATAAAGGATTCAGCGAACATGTCGTGGCTCATGATTGATGACTTCAACAAAACCATGTGACAGTATGAACACTTCTCTGCTTCAAATAGATCGGAGAAGAATATGGTGAATTTTCGCACGGTTCTTGCTGACTGTAACTTGTTTGACCTGGGCTTCAAAGGACCGGCGTGGACATATAACAACAAACAAGAGGGTAGGAAGAATGTCAGAGCTAGACTGGACAGAGCGGTCGCCTCCCCGGACTGGTCTGACCACTTCAGGAACGCCACGGTGGAACACATATGCTCATCGCATTCTGACCATCTGCCCATCCTGTTGCGCCTTGGTAAGAGGCAGGAATGGAGATCAAAAAGAGAATGGACCTAAGATTTTTAGATATGAACAAATGTGGGAAAGGGTGAACATGCTACAGCCGGCAATAGAGAATTCTTGGAAGAAGGGAGGCCAAGCTGGAAATCTGCGGCAAGTTGGAGAGAAGCTTTCTACGATGCAAAGAGATTTGCGAGACTGGGCGCAGAAGGACTTCGGGTCGGTTTTGAAACAAACTGCAGAAATTAGGAAACGGTTGAGCATCTTGTGGAACCTTCCATACTCCCATGAACAGCAGCGTGAGGTAAACAAGTTATCAAAGGACCTGGATGAACTTCTCCTGCGGGGGGAACTAATGTGGAGGCAAGATCAAGAGTGACTTCTATTAGAGAAGGCGATAGAAACTCCAAATGGTTCCAAAGTAAAGCAACATGGAGGAACAAAAAGAATAATATAATAAAGCTGAAAGATTCTAGTGGGGTTTGGATAGAGGACAAATCAGGTTTGGAAGAGATGACAAATTCTTTTTTCAAAGAGCTGTATGAGAAGGAGGGTGGGGTCACGCCGAATGAAATAATGGACTTATTTGATGTGAAAGTAATGCAAGAAATGAATGATATGCTGAAATAATGGAGTTATTTGATGTGAAAGTAATGCAAGAAATGAATGATATGCTGACCAAACCTTTCTCTGCATTGGAAATCAGTGACGCCTTGTTTCAAATTGGTCCGCTTAAGGCACCCGGTCCGGATGGATTTCCAGCACGTTTTTACCAAAGGAATTGGGCTGTCCTCAGGGATGATGTGACCAAGGCTGTAATAGATTTCTTTAAACATGGGGTGCTCCCTGAGGGCACAAATGACACTGTTATCGTGCTTATTCCAAAAGTAAAGGACCCTTAGTCCCTGAAAGATTACCGACCGATCAGTCTGTGCAATGTCATCTACAAAGTGGTGCCGAAGTGCCTAGTGAACCAACTACGTCCTATCCTGGGTGATATCATCTCAGAAACCCAGAGCGCTTTCATCCCGGTCAGATTGATTACGGACAACACGATCATTGCCTTTGAGTGTTTCCATAAAATCCAGCATAGCAAAAATACGCGTGATACACATTGTGCGTACAAATTGGATCTGACCAAAGCATATGAGAGGGCGGACTGGGGTTTCTTGGAAGGTGTACTACGGACGAGTAGTTTTTCCAGCAAATGGACAAACTGGGTGATGCAGTGTGTCCGTTCAGTGAGATACTCAGTAAGATGTAATGATGAGCTTTTGGAACCATTCTGCCTGTCTAGAGGTCTACGGCAAGGGGACCCACTCAACCCCTACCTATTTTTGTTTGTGGCGGAAGGTCTGGTAAATCTTATAAATCATGAGATCTCGGCCGGAAGGGTGAATCCTATCAAGATTGCTCGTAACAGCCCTAGAATCTCTAATCTTCTCTTTGTCGATGACAGCTTGTTATTTTTCAAGGCATCCATAGAGCAGGCCAAAGCGATCAAGAAGGTTCTGGATACCTTCCAGAAGTGCACGGGAAACTGCTAAGTGCAAACAAGTGCTCGCTCCTTTTTAGCAAACTATGTCCGGCCGAAACAAGAGACGCAATTAAGACAGTTCTTGGGGTACAATTGGAGGTCTTTCAGAGCAAGTGCTTGGGACTGCCCACGCTGTAAGGGAGAATGAAGGATGAACACTTCCAACCCATCATGGATAGGTTTGGGAAACGATGTAACGATTGGTCTGAGAGGTTCATGTCGTATGCAGCTAAGGAAGTCCACATCAAATCAGTTGTCCAAGCCCTTCCAACCTTTACAATGAGCGTGTTCAAGCTCTCGAAAGGATTCTTTGAGAAATATGAAAGAATGATTAGGGACTTCTGATGGGGGGACGAAAAAGGCCATAGAAGGGTACACTGGATGGCTTGGAGCGCATGATTAAACCTAAACGTGTCGGATTTCGGGATTCAGCAACCCGTGAGAGGTTCTAACACTGGGGTGCGTGCGGAGATCTCAACCTGCCCAGCCTGCCTACTCGCGATCCTCCCTAGCCTAGCGCGTAGAGCTCGCAGAGACACAAAGACACGAAGATTTATACTGGTTCGGGCCATCGTTGTGGTGTAATACCCTAATCCAGTGTGGTGTGGTGGATTGCCTCGAGGGGCTATGGATGAACTAGTGCAAAGGATGAACAAGCCTCAGGAGGTGAGGTGTTCTTGAGCTGGTGTTGTGCTTGTGGTGGAATGGATCTCCCCCCACTATGGTGGTGGCTAAGTCCTATATATAGTCGCCTTGGTCCTCTTCCCAAATATGAGCGGGAAGGGATTGCACAACAGCAGGATTTGAAAGGGGACAAGCAGTACAGTCTATCCTGACAAAAGTAGTTTTCGCCTACGAAAAGCCTCTGGTCGTGACGCTGCGGTGGCCTTGGTGATGACCTCCGTCCTGCCGTCCTGGCGGTCTTGGTCTTCTTGCACCAGAATGGAAACCTTTGGCTGATTCCTCGGGACTTCGCGCCTGTGGCTTGCCTCCCTTACACCAAAGAGGAAACCTATGCTCTGCACCCGCCTAGCGCCCGCCTGACCTTGGTCGTCATGGCTCATGTCAGCTGAGCCTCATGAGGTAGCTGCATAGAACTCTCCGCCCCTCAGGAACCCTCCTGAGGAGGCCAACTCCTTCGGAGGTCTTGGCGTTGTCCGCCTTGCGAGGCTTGGCCCCTCGCGAGGGTCTTGCTGTGATGGTGTTGAAGTTGGGCCATACCAGGCCATCGATGGAGCCACGTGGTGGGCCGCAGACAGGCAGGACTGGATACCCCCAAGTCTAGGATGCCGACAGTAGCCCCCGGACCCAAGGCGCGCTCGGACTTGGCTTCCAGGCGAAGCCAAAGGGCAAGTGCGGAGTGCCGCGGGCCCTAACCGCCTGCGGCCTCGATGACGCGTGGTGATTGATTGGACGTGGGCGACTCCGCTTCCCCATGCTGCTCGGCAACTGCTCGACTTGACTGGTCGACGCGGCATGTAGAGGGTCATGATGGCGCGAGGTCGTGGAGGCCGGCGGTTGGCCTCCCTTGGCTATAAATGTGAGGGAGGGGCAGAGCCTCCTGTCCATCTTTTCTTCGTCTTGCTCCCGCCTGCTTCTTTCCTCTCCGTCTTGCTCCCATGGCATCGCCGAAGAGGTCCTTAGCGGCCGAGAAAGGGAAGGTCCCCAAGGAGGGGCCAACCTCTCCACCTCCCAAGAGGGGTCATGGCCGTCCCCGCAAGCACCCTGTAGTCCCTCCAGCAACATCCAGGGGCGCGGACGTGCACCCTCCAAGGGAAGCGTTGCGCCGGGTGCCCGCGATGGCACCTCTTCCCGCGGCGCGGGCTACCGGCCCCAGAGCAGCCCCCATAATGAAGGGAGGCGCGCCGTGATTGTGCGCTCGCCTCGGACGCAATTTTCTTCGCTAGAAGTGCTTCCCGAGTTCGTGGTGTGGTCAGAGAGCTCGATTGCCACCTCGCTCTGGCTCCCTCGCTTCTTCTCCGGTGAGCTTCCTTCTTCGGGGCTTGCTGGCCTCTGGCTGCAGGTTGATGGGTGCTGCAGCAGAGCCTCGTGGGTCAACACTGAGGTTTCCGCCTCTAGCAGCATGGTGCTGGCCCGTGGCTGGCAGACTTTCGCCGGCGCGCATGGCCAGGGCGGAAGGTGCACCCTCCACTTCAAGTATGACGGCCTGGCGACCCTCTACGTGAGGGTGTTCAGGGGGGACGGCCACCGCGTGGGGTGCTGACCGGAGGACAGCAGCGACAACGACGATGGCGATGGCGAACTTGGCCTTGGCGACGCGCGCTCCTCCTCTCGTGATGGCAGCTCCTCCTCGAACGAGAGCTCGAGTAGCGGTGGCTATGACTGGCCTCCGCGTTGTCGTGCTCGTGTTGAGGACGTCGGTGGCTCGTCCCGTCGCGGCGTTCCAGTGAAGCAGGAGAGGAGCCCAGCCTGAAGCTGGGGCCGGTGAACTTGGGCTCAAGGCCGGTGGCCCCAGATCTCCTCGGGCGAACTGGTGGAGCATCGGGCGACCTTGAGCCGCTGCTTGAGGATGCGGCATTGGTGCCAAGCCTGCATGCCTTCGGGCCTTCTTTGTTTAGCTTTTCTTTCTCCTGCAAATTGAAAAAAGAAGAATGTACCCTGCGAGGGCGTGTAATGAACTGCTGCTATTACGCCTTTTATGTTATGGTTGCCGTCCTTCATGCTGTGTTGCAGTGTTTGTAATTTGAGCGGGTCAACGTAGGAAGGCTTAGCTTGATACCTGCAGTCGTCCTTCGCCTCATAAGGACCTGACCTTAGGTATTTGGCAGGGGCCCCAGGGCGCGCGCCCTATGCCCTCCGGAGGTACGCCTTGTGCCCTCAGGAGGTGCGGCAGGGCAGAGCTGTTGCACCGCGACGCGCTGCCCGGGGGGCACGAACATGAGGGGTTCTATCGCCAGCGGTCGATCCAGGGCTCCTCGCAAGGATGAAGCCGAAATGACGGGGTTTTGACGTGGTGCATGCGCAAAGGCAGGCCCTGGGCGCGCACACCTACCTAGCCCCACGCGCGAGGAACGCGAGGAGAAGTGGTGGGCGACTACCACCTCTCTCACGTCCTTAGACCAAAACAACTTAGGAGAAAACACAACTCGGAGAACCAGCATTCGAGAATACCAAATCCATTGAGAGATTACCAAGAAAACTGCATGCAACTTCAGAAAGCAAATGAACAGCCGCGTCTGGCACCTAATCTAGTCTTCTCACCAGCGTGGAGCTAAGTGCTGCCACTAGGACGTGGGAGGAAGCCCCCATGAGGCCCCAGGGCGACTCTCAGGAGACTCCGGGGCGTGTATAGCCCCACTCGTTATTACGTGAGAGTGTCACGAGCGGAGACCTTCACAGGCCGGACCTTTGTTCAGGGGTAGAACTTCTGGAGGTGCTAGATGTTCCAGGTGTTCTGGATGGGGACCCCATCCTGTGTCTCCAGGCACGCCGCGCCAGGCCTAGAGACACTGGCAACCCTAAACGGGCCCTCCCACATGGGAGAGAGCTTATGCAGCCCCTCCTTGGAGAGCACCAGCCTCAGGACGATATCGCCCACATCTAACGTCCTGGAGTGGACGCTGCAGCAGTGGTACCACCGCAGCGCCTGCTGGTACTTCGCTCCCTGGAGTGAGGCTTCACGGCGGCGTTCCTCCCCCAGCACGAGATCCATCCTCCGCGTGGCATCCTGCTACGTTTCATCAAACGCCAGGACCCGCATGGAGCGATGCTTGACCTCGTGAGGGAGAACCGCTTCTACTCCATAGACGAGGAAGAAAGGCGTTTCTCCTGTTGGCTTGGTCGCGGTGGTGCGGATGGACCACAACACGGACTGCAGCTCGTCAAGCCAGCCCCTGCCGCAGGCCTCGAGCTTCTTCTTGAAGGTGCGGGTCGTGAGGCCCCTCAGGACCTCTGCATTGGCTCTCTCAGCCTGTCCATTGCTCCGTGGGTGTGCTACTGAGGCGTAGCAGATCTGCGTTCAAGGGTTAGCACCATATGTTTTGAAAAGATTGCTAGTGAAGTGTGAGCCATTGTCGGTGATGATGCGATTGGGGACCCCAAATCGGCTCACGATTCCCTTGATGAAGTTGACGGTTGATCCTGCTGGGATAGTGCGCACGGCTTTTACCTCTGCCCACTTGGTGAACTTGTCGATGGCGACGTAGAGGTATCGGTAGCCCCCTGGTGCCCGAGGGAATGGCCCCAAGATGTCCAGCCCCCAGACCGCAAATGGCCACGTGAGTGGGATCATCTAGAGGCCCTGAGCGGGCTGATGGATCTGCTTGGCGTGGAACTGGCATGCTTCACAGGGGCGCACCAGCTCGGTAGCGTCGTTGAGAGCGGTGGGCCAATAGAAACCGTTGCGGAACACCTCGCCCACCAGGGTGCGTGACGAGGAGTGATGCCCGCAATCCCCACCGTGGATGTTCGCCAGCAGCTCGAGCCTCTGTTCCCTGGAGATGCACCGCAATGAAACATCATTGGGCCTCCTGTGATATAACTCACCATCATTGATACAGTACGCGGTGGTTGACGGGCCACGCGCTCAGCGTCCTCTTCCCTCTCTAGCAGGGTCCCTTGAAGCAAGTACGCCTTCAACTCTTCTGTCCAGCACCCCTCCTGAGGCTCGAGCGTGAGCAGCAAGCCGGCTCCTGAGGGGTGACCGCAGGCTAGAGCGCCTGTCTCGGGTGCTTGCGGTAAGTCCTCCTGAGGTGTGCTGGAGTCGCGACGTGCAGGACCGCAGATGGCTTGAAGAGCTTCTCCTCAAACACCCCTGGCTCCTGAGGAAGTCTGCGAGAGGCTCTTTTGGTGATGTCATCTGCTTCCTTTTTCATCCCGCGCGGCACATGCTGCAGCTCCACGCCCATGAACCGCTTCTCCATTTTGCGCACCTCTTCTAGGTACGCCTCCATGTGTTCGTACTTAGGCGTGTATTCCTTGTTGGAGAAATTGACGAGAAGCTGAGAGTCGCCCTTGATGGTGAGGCGCTTTACCCCCAGCGCGGCCGCGGCCCTGAGCCCGGTGAGCAAGCCTTCGAATTCTGCGATGTTGTTGGAGACCTTCTCGCCCCGCTGAAAGCAGAGTTGTATTGCATAGCAAAGCTTCTCCTTGGAGGGTGAGATGAGGATGGCTCCTGCCCCTGCGCCTTGTCGAGCAAACGCCCCATCAAAGTACATGATCCATCCGTCCGGGTCTTCATCTCCTGGCAAGAGGGAGCAGTCCTCGCTTACTCCGTGGTCTGGAGCATCGGTCCACTCGGCCACAAAGTCAGCGAGGGCCGCGCCCTTGATGACCCTGGTGGTACTGAACTCGAGATCAAATGCTTGAAGCTTAATGTTCCATTCAGCAACTCGCCCGGCTGCGTTCGGGCTCTGGAGCACCCTCTCTAGCGAGTATGCTGAGACAACTTTGATGGGGTGGCCTTGAAAGTAGTGGCTCAGCTTTCTGGAGGTGACTAGAAGTGCGAGCAAGAGCTTCTGGGGCATGGGGTAGCGTGCCCGGGCCTCCCTCAGTATTGTGCTGACGAAGTAAATGGGGTGCTTGATGAGGGGGGAGGCATCAGCAGAATCATGTTCTTCACGAGGACACAGGTCCCCTTTGGCCTCATGAGGCCTGCGCTCCGGAGCCTCGACGGCCACAGGGTCATTTGTAGCCTCAGGAGGAATGTCGACCGCTGCGCCGGCCGAGACTTCAGATGCCTTCCCCGCGGTGTGCTGCACTTCGCTTGCTGGTTGTGCATCCTGTTGCGGCTTCTTGACCGGGCGCTCCTTCCTTAGTGCCACCAGGGCGGCACTTGCTGAGTGTGGGGTTGCTGCCAGGTAGAGCAACAAGGGCTCGAGAGGGCGCGGTGCCACCATCATGGGCGGACTGGTCAGATATCTCTTGAGGTCCTGGAAGGCTGCGTCTGCCTCGGGGGTCCACTCGAATGGCTCCTTCCTCTTCATCAGCTTGAAAAATGGGAGGGCATGCTCCCCCAGCTTGGAAATGAAGCGTCCAAGTGAGGTTACCAGCCAACTAGCTTCTGCATCTCCTTCAGGGTCTTTGGGGGGGTTCATGTCTTCTATTGCCTTGACCTTTCCTGGATTAGCCTCGATCCCTTTGTGCGATACCAAGAAGCCTAGCAGCTTGCTGGAGGGGACCCTGAACACACACTTCTCGGGGTTAAGCCGAAGATCCACCGTGCGCAGGCTGGCGAACGTCTCCTCCAGATCTTCTATCAGAGTCCTGGCCTCCCGAGACTTCACCACTATATCATCGACATAGGCCTCCACGTTCCTCCCGAGCTGCGAACCCAGGGCGATGTGCATCAATCGCTGGAAGGTTGCTCCGGCATTGCGCAGCCCGAAGGGCATGCAGGTGTAGTAGTACACCCTGCATGGGGTGAGGAATGTCGTCTTCTCCACATCCTCCACGGCCATCTTAATTTGGTGGTAGCCGGAGAAGGCGTCCAGGAAGCACAACAGGTCGCACTCGGCGGTGGAGTCGACGATCTTGTCGATGCAAGGGAGCGGAAAGGGATCTTGAGGGCAGGCCTTGTTGAAGTTGGTGAAGTCGACACACATGCGCTCCTTCCCCCTTTCTTGGGGACGATAACGGGGTTCGCCAGCCATTCTGGGTACCGCACCTCTCTGATGACCCCTGCGGCTTGTAGCTTACGGGTTTCTTGGACAATGAAGGCCTGCTTCTCGGTGGACTGTCGGCGAGCCTTTTGCTTTACCGGCTGCACATTTGGGCATACCCTCAGGTGGTGCTGGATTATCCCCCTCGGGATCCCGGCCAGGTGTTTGGGTTCCCAGGCGAATACATCCTTGTTGGCTCGCAGAAAGTTGATAAATGCCTCCTCTTGATCCTATGGGAGGCCAACCCCTATGGTGAAGGTGGCGTTAGCCGTGCCATCCTCACAGACCGCGCACGCATCATCCAATCCGTCGGCGACGGCACCGTCCCTCGCTCGGCCAATGCCTCGACCACCTCCCCTACCTGGCGCGCCAAATGTCGGATTTCGGGATCCGGCAACCCGTGAGAGGTTCGAACACTGGGGTGCGTGCGGAGATCTCAACCTGCCTAGCCTGCCTACTCGCGAGCCTCTCTAGCCTAGCGTGTAGAGCTCACAGAGACACAAAGACACAGAGATTTATACTGGATCGGGCCACCGTTGTGGTGTAATACCCTAATCCAGTGTGGTGTAGTGGATTGCCTCGAGGGGCTATGGATGAACTAGTACAAAGGATGAACAAGCCTCAGGAGGTGAGGTGTTCTTGAGCTGGTGTGGTGCTCGGGGTGGAATGGATCTCCCCCCACTATGGTGGTGGCTAAGTCCTATATATAGTCGCCTTGGTCCTCTTCCCAAATATGAGCGGGAAGGGATTCCACAACGGCGGGATTTGAAAGGGGACAAGTAGTATAGTCTATCCTGACAAAAGTAGTCTTCGCCTGTGAAAAGCCTCTGGTCGTGACGCTGCAGTGGGCTCGGTAATGACCTCCGTCCTGCCGTCCTGGCGGTCTTGGTCTTGTTGCACCGGAATGGAAACCTTTGGCTGATTCCTCGGAACTCCAAGCCTGTGGCTTGCCTCCCTATCACCGAAGAGGAAACATGCGCTCTGCACCCACCTGGCGCCCGCCTAACCTTGATCGTCATGGCTCACGTCAGCTGAGCCTCGTGAGGTAGCTGCATAGAACTCTCTGCCCCTTAGGAGCCCTCCTAAGGAGGCCAACTCCTTCGGAGGTCTTGGCGTCGTCCGCCTCGCGAGGCTTGGCCCCTCGCGAGGGTCTTGCTGTGTTGGTGTTGAAGTTGGGCCGTACCAGGTCGTCGATGGAGCCACGTGGTGGGCCGCAGGCAGGCAGGACTGGATACCCCCAAGTCCAGGACGCCGACAAAACGGGCTGGTGGGATAGGCTTCAGAGACATGCATCTATTCAGCCAAGCACTCCTTGCTAAACAAGGTTGGAGGCTAATCCAATTCTCGGATAGTTTATCCACGAGAGTCCTGAAATCAAAGTAATATCCGAATGGTGACCTTCTAGACACCGTCTTTGCCTTGGATACCTCCCCGGTGTGGAAGGCAATAGAATTTGGCCTAGAACTACTGAAGAAGGGTTTAATCTGGCGAGTGGGCGATGAGAAAAATATTCAGATTCAGCGAGATCAATGGATCCCTCGAAAAGAAGGCCTTAAGACTGCAGCATTTATTAGAAGGTCTCGGCTCCGATGGGTGAACCAACTCATGGAAGAGGATGGGAAGGAATGGAATGTAAATTTGATTCGCCAAATATTCCACCAGTTTGATGTTGAAGAAATATGCAAGATACCCATCGCAAGGACGGATACAAGAGATTGCATAGCTTGGCATTGTGAAAAGAATGGAGTGTTTTCAGTCAGAAGTGCGTACAAATTGCAAGCAACCTTATCCCAAAATGAAAACTCAAACCCTTCAAGCTTGACTAGGGATGCGGGTGACCGGAGTATTTGGGATCTCATTTGGAAAGCCAAGGTGCCCGAAAAAGTTAGAATTTTTTGGTGGAAAGTAGCCACAAATACACTGGCCACAAAAAGTAACAAATTCAAGAGGACACTCGAGGTGGACTCGACGTGTAATATCTGCGGCAACGGGGTGGAGGATGAACATCATGCAGTGATCACATGCTCAAAGAGCAGGGCCCTCCGAGAGGCCATGAGGAAGGAGTGGACATTACCATCGGAGAAATCTTTCAGAAATACAGGAACTGACTGGCTGCAGGTCCTGCTAGACAGAGAACCTGAGGAAATGCGATCAAAAATCTTACTCCTGCTGTCGAGGTGCTGGCACCTGAGAGAGGACATACTACGACACGACGACAAAGAATCTATCTTGGGCTCTGTACAATTCCTAAAGAAATACGCCGAGGAGTTAGTTACAGCGGCAATGGCTGATAATGTGCCTAGGGTTGGAGATGTGGATAAAACATGCTGCCTACGGGGACAAAGCATGAAGTGGGCGGGACCGGTACAAGACACGGTTAAGCTGAATACTGACGCAGCATTCCAAGCCGATTCACGCGAATCCACTGCTGGAGCAGTCGCCAGGGACAACAAAGGCCATGTGGTTGTCTCACTCCGCAGAAGCCTGTCAGCTAGCCGATGCGTCGAGGAGGCCGAAGCGAAAGCTGCACTTACTGGGCTGCTTACTCTAGCAAAGTATTACAGAGGCCCTCTGATACTGGAGATGGACTGACATGCAATCATAAAAGAACTAGCCGTACGGGGACAGCCTCGGTCCCATTGCTATGCTTGCGAGCTACAGTTTTAACCATGTGGGAAGATCATGCAATGAGCTAGCCCACGGGCTTGCTGCGTCCACAAGAACTGCAGGCGATCAGGAGATCTTTGCCAACGTACCGGAAGGACTCGGACCACTGATGGTGTCTGAATATGTACCTCCTGTAGAGTAGATCCTACTCTAGTTCTCAAAAAAGTTAGAAAACGGACCTACCTACTGGGAGTCAGACTAGCTCCTATGGCTTTTCGATAAAAGGAGAGACAACTAGGAGCTGCCTATCGAGTCAAGGACTTTAATGTAGCTTTCATGCAGCTTAGTTTAGACTCCCGTCATTTTCAGTAGATTGTGCTTTCATCTCTGAATTCATGACATTCTTATTATTTGCAGAATTTTTGGTTTTGTTCGTTTCCATTTGTAAGATCTTGATGTATGGGAAATGTAATATTGTCAGGCAAGATACACTTGGTTCAGTCTGGGGGCAGTGATGTCAGCAAATCAATGGAAGAGTTCAGTAAGTGCAGTTTGTATTTCATTATTTTTCTTACAACGGAAGACATCACGGCATATAGTAAATAAGTGAAGACTATCGGACAGGCAACGGTTGTTCTTTTCAATGCTCTCCGCTATGTCCGTGATCAGATTTGTGTGCATAAAGAAGTGGATGAACCTGTAACATGTGTTCATCACATAAGATCATCATAACAAACTTCCCTTCGGCAGGGGAGGGGCTATTTTAGTTACGACCTGAGGCACAACGAGCAGGAGGAGTTGGCCAACTGGAGTGCTAGATTCAGGGCAAGTTTGCCTAAGCACTTTTATTAGTCCCGTTGATAATACAAGGACTGGAGAACTGGAAGCCCTTGTAGATGCAAGAAGTGTGCTATTAAACCAAAAAAATAAGTACACAACATAATACTATTACATAGTTCACATTGTCGATTTTCACATGATTTCCAACTTCCTAAATCGGTTTTTCTTTTTTTGCAGGAACAAGATTGACAACAGCCTTTTGCATTGCACTCTTGATAAAGCTTCAAGCTCAAGGCCTTTGTGAAGTTTTCCAGTAAGAAGATTGACTATAGCATCTTGGAGTGCCCTAATATTAATAAATAAACCCTTCAATATTTTTGTCGCGCAAAGGCTACAAGTCTGTAATTTACCCAAATACTTAGCATTTTCTCTACCCAGGTATGAGTGTAATGTTTCAAATCATACATTCCCAGTATTATTAAGATATCGTGTATGTGAAGTTATTTGTGCTGCTCCAATGCTATTTTTTGCAAATCTCTGAACTGCCCTTCCTTCTGTGTTGTACTCGTAAGTGTTTGGTACATTTGAACATGCACTCGTCTGAAAGCTCACTTGTTTCATTTAAGTTTTCACCATAACGATTCAGGGACCTTGAATCTGATTTGTCAAATGTAATCTTACATGAGAAAAAGCATGCTTCATTAGGAAAAAAGTAAAGTTGATTTAAGCAATAGAACATTGATAACCAAACATATTTTCTCTCCGATTGGTCCTCCATAGGATCTTGTCTTTCTTTATTAAAATGACCAAAAACCCCGATGTGAAGCTATAGCTTAATGTTCGAAGACAATTAAGACACTACTATAATTGACGTGACAAATTTTCACCCACAATGAGACACTACTACAATTGACGTGACAAATTTATTGCATCATCAATAGTTACAGTTGCACATTGTACTCACAAAAACTGAAATCAAACGCAATATTGTAGTGATATATAAAGTCCTTCGCAGGCCTGTGGACCAACTATTATCAGCTTCATGGGAGACACTATCACTTTGTACTAACACATTATTATCTGTATAAACTAACATGAACTCTATGTGTGTACATAAATTTCTAACACTCTCACATAACATTCAAAATAGAAGAAACGCGCGCCATCAACGATCTAGTTAACAAGTTATAGTATTGTACAGTAAGAAGATATAGATCACCTTAGCGATAAATTTGACAAAATTCATCCAAAAAAATCTCCAAACATAATCACGATATTCAGGACCAATCGGCAACAAAACTAGGAACGGATTGCTGGAATGGAATCATAACATCGATGTGCATCTTTTTTGTGTAAAGCTTATCATGAATCGAAGCATCGTTGTGTAGATTAGAAAGGATTAGGTCAAGGATATTAAGGAAAGGCTATGTTTTAGCCACGTTGATTCGATATTATGAAATGCTTTAAGTTTCGTGCGGGACATTTACTTCATGTGGCCCAGGCAACCAAATGAGCCAAATTTATCCGCCCAAAACATGCATGAGTATCTTGTGGTCAAACAAAACATGGCATATGCGGGAGACCTCCTATGCAGTGCTTAAAACACCCAATCGGCCATTGACTCTCACGTGAAGAGTAGCAAGCCGCGGGCTATTAATTCGGTAGCTCGGCTGAATAAGATACTTGATCACTCTATGGCACGAGAAGCTCCCTCATTGATCTGTTGACTTGACCTGTTGTCCATTGACTTAACTCATAGAGTGATGACTTCATCCATTGACTTCTCTAAAAAACCACGGACTTGAATAATTTCATGAAATTGAAAAAGTTCACAGATTTCAAAAAATTCATGAATTTGAAAATTCAACAGATTAGGATAACTCCATGAAATTGTCCTGTTATCCGTTGACTTAACTCATAGAGTGTCGTCCGTTGACTTAATTCAAGCAATGCGGGTCTGTTTGGTGGGTGCGGCTATGTCTCGCTTGCAGCGAGACACAGTGCAGCCTCACGTCAAGCAGCGTGGGCCAGCCAAGCAGGGAATGCAGGCGTTGGGTGTCTTTTGTGTCATTTTTTATTTTTTTCCTTTGTTTCTTGCTTTATTTTTTTTACTTTTGCTTATATTTCTAAATATATCTACTATAAAAAATCACTTTACATAAAGAATGAAAAATGTTAAAGGTGTATGGAAAAATGTTTATAATGCATGCAGAAAAAATGTACAATGTGTACGATAAAAGTAGACGTCAATACATATACATACATACATACATACATATGTGTGTGTGTGTGTGTGTGTGTGTGTGTGTGTGTGTGTGTGTAGACATCAAAAATGTTAAAAGTAGATGTCAATATATGAAAAAAATTGTTAATGATGTATCTTAAAAATGTTAGATGTGCATAAAATGTTCCTGGTATCTACAAAAAATAATGTGCATGCAAAAAATTAGACATCAAAACATATATATGAGAAAATTTTAATTATGTATGTTAGAAAAGTAAACATGTATAATTGTTTTTCTCAAATGTATATGAAAGTTTTGATAGCATACAAAAACTTCGTTTGTGAAATTTTTACAGTGTTGCCGTGTTTAAAAAAACTAACATTATAAAAAAATGTTAATGGTGTATTTGGAAAATATTAAATGTATATCAAATAAGTGTTTCACATGTATGTGAAAAATGTATAATGCTTATGCAAAAAGTAGACATCAAACATGTATTTGAAAGAAATATCAATCATTGTATTTAAAGTGCTAATAATTTATTAACAAATGTTAAACAAGTATAGAAATGTTCTTAATGTATACGAAAAATGCAGACATCAAAAATATTTGTTTCCCAAAATATTTAATTGTGTATTTTTACATGTATAAAAATAAATGTATTACATGTACATGAAAAATGAACATAAAAAGGATAGAAACAACACCTAGAGAAAAAGTCAATAAAAAACTCTAAAACCAAATAAAAACGATGAAACCATAAAAAACAAGACATAAAAGGATAGAAAGAACCCGAAGAAAACCAAAGAAAATCAGTGGAAAGTAAAGAAAATCAAAGAACCCGAAGAAAGAACAAATAAAGGCATGGTTTGTTAGCTTTTGACCTTTTGGTTTTCCAACGGTCTTCCTTAGCTTTTGGATAAAAAAATTTAAAAAAAATGCGTGAAAAAAATGTGTTTGTTTGATTCACGAGAGTCACGGGTTTTCTTTCACGAGAGGCATAGTTTTGCTTTCGCCAGAGTCACGGCCATGCCTCTCGGAAATAGAAAAAAAATGTGTTTTCTATTTTTTTTTTCATCCGCAAGAGGCACAGTTTTGCTTCCACGAGAGGCACGGTGTGCTTTCGCGAGGGGCATGGCCGTGCCTCTCGGAAACGAAAAAACATGTTTTCTGTTTTGTTTTTCTTTCGCGAGAGGCACGGTTGTACTTTCGTGAGGATCACGGCCGTGCCTCTCAGAAAATGAAAAAAAATGTGTTTTCTGTTTATTTTTCCTTCCGCGAGAGGCACGGCTGTGCTTTCGCGAGAGGCACGGCCGCGCCTCTCGAAAAACGAAAAAGCGCGTTTTTTGTTTTTCTTCTTCCGCTGGAGCCATGGTTTTGATTCCGCAAGAGGCATGGTTGTGATTTCGCGAGAGGCATGGGCGTGCCTCTTTCGGAAAGGAAAAACCCGTGCTCCTGGTTTGATTTTTTTGTCCGATTTTTCTTGTGAAATTTTTTTTGTCAAAACCTATCAACATTGGATCTAGTTTTAAAAATCTCGACGCGGGGAATCCAACGGTGAAAATGTTTGAGATTTGGACGCACAGTTTAAGAGATAAAACATTTTGAGTAAACGAATCTACGAAAAAAAGAAAAACTCCCAGGTTGCGACAAGTGGCGCACATGCAGCGCCACTTGTCGCAACCTGAAAAGATGGGAGTGATCTTCGTAATGAGTACTCTTCAATTAGTGATTTTGATTGTGTAGAGCTATGTGTTCACATGGGGTTGCGGCTGGGCCAGCCCACTCGGCACCAAACGAAGTGAGTCCAGCGCAACAGCGCGACGCTAAAAAAAACCCCAAAAAAGAGCGCGCTTTCAAGGACTCGAACTTCCGACTACTGACCCCATGCAACTAGCCACCTGAGCTTTTGATTGTTGTTCACTAATGTGTAGCGCAATTTTTTAAGAATAAAGAGCAGCAGCAGATTTAAAACATTTTTTTAACCTTGCTTACAAATTCTGAGCAATTTGCAATATCTGTATTATTTTTTTGGCAATGCAAAGAATTTTTGAAGTTCCAAATCTATTTAGAAAAAAATTGTAATTTCAAACATTTTTTCTTAAAACGTGTACAATTTATGAAATTTGGAACATTACTTTAAAATGCCAACAATTTTTTAAATTTCTAACATTTTTTGGAAACATGAATAATTTTTTTAAAATCGGATATATTATTTTCTAAAAATAAAATTTCAGAAAAATGATTTTTTTTGGAAAATATGATATGTTTTTTTTGAAACCCTGAACATTTGTTTAAATAAAGGTCAAGCATTTTTCAGGCTTTTGAAAAGTTTTGAAAAAAATATTTTTAAGAAAATATGATCATTCTTTGAATTTTTGAACAAATTTTGAAATCAGGATTTTTGTTGAAATTCTGAACAAAAATTTCAAAAACACAACATTTTCCAGAATTTTAATTTTTGAGAAAATTCTGAAATTTCTGACCAAAAGTTGAAAATAGTAACATTTTCTAAATTTTGGTAAAAGTAGACATTTTAAAAAATAACATTTTTTGAAAAAGAAAATATACTACAAAAAGGAAAAGAAAACAGAAAAAAGGAAACAAAAAAGGAAATAGGTCGGCCTAGTCAGGGGCGCCCCTGATCGAAGCCCCGACTATATGCCACAGTGAACGGCACAACAGATTTTTTCAGAATAGCTCTAGTGATATTTAATTGCTTTCTTGAAAATGTTGCCTGGCTCAGTATCTCAAGCGTCCAATTTAGGAGGCCCGAAGCTGAGATTGTTGTGCGGCCAGTTGGCAGTGTGTCAAGGCCTCTTCCAATGTAAAGATGTTTAGATGGATGCTAAGTGCATTAAATAGATTAGCATCTCAAGTCTCTAATGCATGGTTGTTTAGGCCTCTTTCAATGCTTCACTTTGTACATGTGTAAGGCGATCATGTAGACGAAAAACCTGATGTGGCAAGGTAATTAAAAGAAAAGAGATGAGCGTGATGACCTTAGAAAAATACAATGCCAAGAGCGCAAACGTAGGCAAAACACTTAAATGAAAGAAGCCCACCAATGCATGAAGAAGTTTAGTTGCTAAATTATTACTTTGTCATAGCCTCTGACTCAAAGCAAGTGATCAATGACATTGCCAAGCAGTCTCGTGGAGAGTATGGAGCAATCATTACGGAGATCAACCAAAGAGCAATATTTTTTAATTTTAATTTCTCTTTTAAAGGTAGAGCATCTAATATGGATGCAGATAGGGCGACATGTCTGGTTAGGGCTACCCCATGATCCGTGTATTTCACATCATGTGGACTTTGAGTAATGAAGCTTGGTTTAACCCCTCAAAAAAAATTGCTAAATCATTAAACAAATAATACTTCACCACAACAAGTTAAGCACCTATAAATTAAAGCCTTTAGTTGCTAAATTTTTTAATATGTTTAGCACCTCATGTAAGCATTCATGCATTGAAAAAGGCCTTAGCAGACTCAAATTATGCTTTCACCTACTTACACGTGTTTAGCACTGTTTTTGTTTGAGATCATAACATTACTGTCCCTTCTTATTAAATTATCACATCAGATTTTATGTCTACATCACAGGCTTGGCTCACGTACACGATGGAACATTGAAAAGGGCATCGTCCTTCACCTTGGTTTCATTGCAGCTGCTGCCCGTCACCTACTTGCGTGTGCTGGAGATCGTAGTAATTGCCGCGCACCGCTGCCCGTCGAGAGGGGCGGACTTACCAAAGAAAAGAAAATTGTGTCGGGAGATATCCAAAGAACTGCAAGGTTTTTTATGTAAATACGTATACGCATAGCTTATGATATCATTAAAGCGGACCGTAAACCTTCCGCAATCATTCGGATCGTACTGTCCGGACCGCGAAAGCCATACAACACCGATCTGTATCAGTCCGCGAAGCGGTCCGGATGCGATTTCCCCCACGAATCAGAGACAAAAGTGGGGGAGGTTGCGGGAGTCCGGACCGCTCCCAAGCCCGCTTCTTATCGCCCTGACCCGTCAAAAACCCGTCACCCGCACCTCCCACGCTTTTCTTCCGATGCACACGCCGCTTACCGTGCCATATTCATGTCGGCCCAGAGCATGCGGACGCCGGCATTGATGACGCGATGTGACCGAAGGAGGAAGGGCGGCGCTGACCGGCGCGACCTCTTGGCAGTCGCCACTTCAATGCGGATGCTGGTTCCCCAGGAACCAACTCGGGCTGTTGCGCCACATTGAAGCGGTTGACCGGCCTTTCGCATGGCCTGGCTGTTGCGCCACATTTAATCCTCCTCTTCCTCCCTCCTCCTTGCCGCACCCCCTCCACGTCCTCCGGTGATGGGCAAGTCCTGGTCGTCGGCACTGGCATGCGGTTCTGGGGCGGGATCTGGCAGCTCGTGGAGACGCCACCCTCGTCGGCTGGCAGCGACTAGGCACGGGCGGAGATCATCATCTCCTCCGGCGACGAGGGGGACAAGCAGCCGCCCCAGTCCACGCCAGCGGTGCCAGGCTAGGTCTACGGCGGCACCGACACGGAGTTCGAGGAGCAGATGAAGCTGATGCTCCGTCACTCCATCGTCCACACCAACGTCCCAGTTCCGCCACCGGGAGCGTCCTTCCCGTGAAGCTGGAGCTGGCATTCCCTCCACGCTCTCGGCCGCCGCGTAGCAGCGGCGTCCAAATCGGACGCCCGTCAAGGAAGAGCAGCTCCCCTCGCCGCCCATGCGCCATGAAGGATGAGCAGCTCTCGCCACTGCCCCGGCGAGCCGTGAAGGTGGAGCGTTGCTCGTCACCGCCTCGCCGTGTCGTCAAGGATGAGCGCCGCTCGCCCCCCTGCCCAAGGCGCGCGGGCACATTCTGCACTACTTCCGCGGTGGCTCCTCCTCCTCGTCGTCGTCCCGGAACGCCTTGATGGTGCAGGAGTACGCCGACCGAGAGCAGCGCCGGCGGGAAAGGCGCAACACCCCGCGCCGATCCCAGTTCACGGACTCCGACGTCCCGCCGCCACACATCGCGACGGACCCAGACCTAGAGTATGCCTAGGCCCTGAACCGCCTCGTGACGACGTCAGATATGGCGAAGAGCCGTCTCCGGCACAGGGAGATGACAGGTACGGTAAGGAATGGTCCCTCGCCAAGAACGCCGCCACCGCCGAAGACGACGCCTCCAATGACCGCCACCCTCTCCCCCAGCCCATGTCCTCCGTAGCCGCGGCCGCATTGCGCATGGCGCAGGAGGAGGATGAGAGGATCATCCGCGAGCGTCAAGCAGCCGCCAGAAAGCCTTGTCGCGGCACCACCACCTTCCACCGCCCCAAGCCCAACGAAGATGACTCCGACTCCGACGAAGGGTCGGGCGACAATGACGGAGGAGGAGGAGCTGGCCAGCCCGACATTGGCTACGAGGTCACCATGAAGTATAGGATAGTTTAGGGTTTTAGTTTTAGGTTTTAGTTCACCGGACGAAATATCGTCCTGCTTTATGTACAAATTATCCTACTTTCAATGAAATCGGCCATGTTTATATAAAAATTCATCATGTTTGCACGAATTTCGTTCGGTTTGTTTGAGTTGTTTTGAAAATGTATGCGGCTAACGTTAGATGTCGACCTTCCGCATCTGTGTCCGCGGACTGGCCCCCCTGTCCGCGGACGGATGCGGGAATTTTTCTGCGGGTTGCCGTTGAAGATGCCCTTACATACAGTCTTATAAATTTGAGCGGGGTGCATCTACCTTTGGTCGGGCACCACTGCAGGGAATACGTGCTTCCTTTTCCAACTGCTAGCTTATTGGACAACTCCAACGTGCCAACCCAAATGGTTCGTACTTGTTCGTTTGAACTAACGAAAACACCGGCCCAACACGCCGACGTAAATCCAAAATCCGTCTGCTTGTTGTTCGTTTGGAGGGCTCATATTTGTGTTGGATTTGCATCCACATAGATACAAGATGGACGCGTCGGCGGCCGCTCGGTGTGCACGTGTCGGCCACCCAACTACCCCACGTGGTCGTAGTTAATGTGTCCACCTACCTTGGGCTCGCATGGCAGCGTATGGAAGCCTCTGGAGTTGACGTATTTCTTAAATGCAAGCGCGGGGGGGGGGGGGGCAGCCTCATCCACTTCTCCCACTCCCGTCCACATTTGGTCACCCTCACTTCCCCGCCGGTGATAGGAAACTCTATTTAGCTCGCCCGTCCGCCATGGGATTCTTCAACAGCAAGGGCAAGGGCAGGTGCAAGTTCGATGCTGGAGCTGGCTCATCCCACATGTTGTCGTCGTCGGACGCCTTCACCTTGGTGCCGCGGGCGGGGAGGGCTCGCCGCCCTTGGGACCGGCTCTACATCCTAGTGCACTGCGTGCAATACGACTAGCAGTACCGCATGCCGCTCCCATGGCCCGACGGCTAGCAACTCGACACGCACCACATCCCGGTGTCGAAGGTGATGCGGTCGCTACGTGCGCACGTCGAGGAGGTGCGCAAGAGTTGTGCCGTCCTGACGCTGGAGCAGCGCTGCGACCCAACGTACGTGCCAGACTTCCCCAACTTGGAAGAATGGTTCACCATCGAGCACAAATTGTGAGGTCGTGGCGTCGTCCAGGTTGACTCTGGCTATGCACTGCCGCCTCTGGCGGTTGCGCAGGAGGACGAGGAGGCGGACGTGGCATACCATGCCGCAATCAAGGAGGCTCTCCAGCGTGCCCTTGAGGAGCCCCATCGCGAGGAGAACGCGCGCTGGCTGGGCATGGAAGAGGCGTTGTAGCTGTCGACAGTGGGGGACTATGTCTAGCCTCCGCCATAGCCGCCGCTGCCTGAACCTGCGTCGGCCACGCCCAAGGCAGAGCACATGGAGGTGGTACTGCAACCACCCACCGTTGAGGAAAGGTATGCATGGACTGGCGTCCTCCCCAAGTAGGTGAGCACATCGACCATCGCACTACGCGCGACGCCAGAGCAGGAGGCGCGTACCTCAAGCACTAGAGGCAGCGCACGCTGGCGGAGGAGCAGGCCGACTGGGAGCGCCAAATGCAGGACGAGTGTGAGGAGGAGGAGGAGGAGCGTCGTGCCCGCTGGGCATGGAAGGAAGAGGAGGGTACCGAGAGCAGGAGGTGGAGGAGCATGCGCCGGGCAACAGAGCCGCCAGTGCAGCAGACAGCGGAGGAGGCGGCACGGGCGGCGTGGCAGCAGGCCTTCCCGTGGGCTACGCTACCGTCAGACTTCGTTGAGCTCACCGGCTCTAAGGACGATGGAGATGCCTAGGGCAGCGTGCAGGATGGTTGGGAGACACGTGTTTTCTTTTTAGTTTTTAAATTTATGTTTAAGTGGACTTTGGCCGACGTTGACCGACCATTTTAATGTTAAATTATGTTTAATTTGTGCGCATGTTTTAAACTTTTATTAAGTCCACGCAGAAATGCGTTGGCCACCATTGGGTTAACCGGCCAACCCAAACGAAAAAGCGGACACATTCGTCCGCTTGACCAACCCAAACAAAAAAAGGTCAAAATCTACATCCGTTTGTGTCGGCGTGTTGGAGTTTATCCTAAAATCGCCTATGTTGCTAATTAGTACTCTCACATTATTTTTTCTAGAAGTTGTGAGTCTTTTGAGAACATCGCCCATCGACGCAATACTACTGCACTATTTCACAAGATTCCAGATCCAAATTTGGTCGTACTTTGACAAATGAAAAGAAGAAATTCAATGCTGAATTGTAGAGCTCTTGATTTTTGTCGTTTTTGTTCTTTGAACTATTTCTTGAATTAAGATTTGAAATTTCAAGACACGATAAGCGCATGTTGTCTCAATGTCATAAGAACAACAATTCATTACAGGGTTCTAGCCTTACTAACAAGCCGTGTACCCAGCTGCAACGCCCTGTCGACAGTAGGCAAGTGCCAATGGATCTGTTTTATTGTGCGGTGCGCCACCCCACTCGCTCTGCGACGCTCCATCAGTCTCGCTATGCGGTGCATACGCGCCTATCTTGCACTGCGGCGCACCACCGATCATGTTGTGTAGCGAGCTGCAGCCTCTCGGCACTGACGCACATATCTTGATCGGCGTTGTCGCGCCCTACGCCAAGGATATGCTCAACCCTGGCGATGAGGCGCAGCACGACGTCATCCATCGCGTTGTCGGGGACGCCCTCGGCCTCAACGGGCCGTGGCACCTGCACCGGCCAGCTCATTTTCCCCGTCGAGGAATTGATGGCAGAGCGCTTCGGTGGGTTGGCATGCTTGTAAAGGTAGAGAGGCTATAGGTTGCGCTTGTGCCTCCGTGTGCCGCGCGCTGCCTAGACTTATGCGCAATCGCTGTTGACGGGAATCCGATAGAGAAGTGGCAGGAAACGGTGGCGTGTTCACAAAATGCCATTAATCGATGGAAAACTTAGTAAAGAAGGAAGCACGAGCTAGCACGACGTGTGTGCCCAACTGAGCAAATCACATCGCACACGAACTAAACTATGGAATCCATCGGTGATGATTTTATCAATCGCTGACAATTGCATACCAGCAATCATTTGCCCACAACACACACACACACACACACGGCTTATTAGCAGGAATTGTCTGTGTTATTATCGGTCTTTCCACACAATTCTGATTATTGACTTGTTTATCGCGTATCACACATATCTTGTTAACCTAAATTGTTTGTGTTTACTTTGGCTCATTGCAAACAGTTCATCCGAGTGAACTGTTTGCCGTCTATCGCACACACCTTGATCTGGCTGGCCATTTTTGTTGTTTTGGCTCATCGCAAACAGTTAATCCGATTAAATTGTATGCCGTCTATCGCACAAACTTTGATTTGGCTGACAATTTCTGTTGTTTTGGCTAACCATAAACAGTTCATATGGATCAACTGTATGTCTTGTATCGCACACACGACTCTAATCTGAATCATGCTTCACGCCTCCACCATCGCACACAGTTCATTTTATTGGTGATGGTTTTATTACGATACCGTTTACGATTCATGCAAAGCACACAGTTTGGTCGAAGGTCTCCAATACATGTGTCGCGTTAGCACCATTCCGCAGTAGTGTTTTCCTGATACGTCTTCATCGTGCTATAATTTTTGGTTGTTTCATGCCAATATTACACAAGTTTCACATACTTTTGGCAACATTTTATATGATTTATTGGACTAACCTATTGATCCAGTGCCTAGTGCCAGTTCCTGTTTTTTTGCATGTTTTTTGTTTCGCAGAATATCCATATCAAACGAATTCCAAATGCAATAAAATTTTACGAAGAATTGTTTTGGAACATATATGATTTTTGGGACTTGGAATCAACGCAGACAGGGGCCCACAGCCCCCACAAGACACTAGGGTGCGCCCCAAGGGCCAGGCACATGGTAGTGGGTTGTGCTCACCTCGTACGTCGGTTCGGGCTCTACGGGCGCAGGGAAGCTTATATCTAGAAAAAATTATGTCAAAATCTCTGCGCAATCAGAGTTACGGATCTCCGGGAATATAAGAAACGGCTTTTGACCAGAAAACAGGAATGCGAAACATAAGAGAACAGGGGGTAGATCCAATCTCGGAGGGGCTCCCGCCCCTTCGCTGCAATGGAGGCCATGGACTAGAGGGGGAACTCTCCTCCCATCTAGGGTGAGGCCAAAGAAGAAGAAGAAGGAGGGGAGCTCTCTCTCAATCTCTCTCGGTGGCGCCGGAGTGCCGCTAGGGCAAGGATCGTGATGGCGATCTACATCAACAATCTTGCTACTGCCAACACCAACTTTCTCCCCCTAAACACAGCGGTGTAACACCCCTTCTCCCCGCTGTAATCTCTACTTAAACAAGATGCTCAGCTCCACATATTATTTCTCAATGATCTATGGTTATCCTATGATGTGTAGATCCGTTTTGTCCTATGGGTTAATCATGATCTTGGTTGGTATGAGTGTATATTTTATTTCTGGTGCTGTCCTACGCTGACCTCCGTCTCGTGGAAACATGAGGGGTCCCCGCTGTAGGGTGTTGCAATACTTTCATGTTTTGCTTATTGTCGGTTGGTGGGGTGACAGTAGCCTGAACATGGATAAGTGGGTTATGGCGTATGGGAGTAAAGAGGACTTGATACTTAATGCTATGGTTGGGTCTCATGACCTTAATGATCTTTAGTAGTTTCGGATGCTTGCTAGAGTTACAATCATAAGTGCATATGATCCAAGTAGAGAAAATATGTTAGCTCATGCCTCTCCCTCATATAAAATTGCATGAATGATTGCCAGTCTAGTTATTGATTGTCTAGGGACAAATGACTTTCTTGTTGACAAAAGTTATCAACTTTTATTACCTTGTGATGACCCACAAGTGTAGGGGATCTATCGTAGTCCTTTTGATAAGTAAGAGTGTCGAACCCAACAAGGAGCAGAAGGAAATGATAAGCGGTTTTCAGTAAGGTTTTCTCTGCAAGCACTGAAATTGAAGGTAACAGATAGTTTTGTGATAAGATAAACTGTAACGAGTAATAAGTAAATAAAGTGCAGCAAGGTGGCCCAATCCTTTTTGTAGCAAAGGACAAGCCTAGACAATTTCTTATAATGAGAAAAGAGCTCCCGAGGACACATGGGAATTATCGTCAAGCTAGTTTTCATCACGTTCATATGATTCGCGTTCGGTACTTTGATAATTTGATATGTGGGTGGACCGGTGCTTTGGTACTGCCCTTACTTGGACAAGCATCCCACTTATGATTAACCCCTATTGCAAGCATCCGCAACTACAAAAGAAGTATTAAGGTAAACCTAACCACAGCATGAAACATATGGATCCAAATCAGCCCCTAACGAAGCAACGCATAAACTAGGGTTTAAGCTTCTGTCACTCTAGCAACCCATCATCTACTTATTACTTCCCAATGCCTTCCTCTAGGCCCAACTAATGGTGAAGTGTCATGTAGTCGATGTTCACATAACACCACTAGAGGAAAGACAACATACATCTCATCAAAAATATCAAACGAATACCAAATTCACATGACTACTAACAGCAAGACTTCACCCATGTCCTCAGGAACAAACGTAACTACTCACAAAGCATATTCATGTTCATAATCAGAGGAGTAATAATATGCATTAAGGATCTGAACATATGATCTTCCACCAAGTAAACCAATTAGCATCAACTACAAGGAGTTTCAACCGGACACTGAGAAAGATAGGGGCTTATTGTGTTGCCTCCCAATGTATTCACCTTTAGGTGATGTCAACAATAGTAATCCATGCTAACTTACATCCAATTGGATATATATATCATGATCTTTCAAACACGAGGAGCTTGCCAAAGGATAAAATAAAAAAGGGAAAGGTGAAGATCACCTTGACTCAAGCATAAAGTAAAAACATAAAGTAAAAGATAGGCCCTTCGCAGAGGGAAGCAGAGGTTGTCATGTGCGTTTAGGATTGGGTGCATGAAATCTTAATGCAAAAGAACGTCACTTTATATTGCCACTTGTATGTGGACCTTTATTATGCAGTCCGTTGCTTTTATTGCTTCCACAACAAGATCGTATAAAGCTTATTTTCTCTGCACTAATAAGTCATACATATTTAGAGGGCAATTTTTATTGCCTGCAACATGAAAACTTACTTGAAGGATCTTACTCAATCCATAGATAGGTATGGTGGACTCTCATGGCAAAACTGGGTTTAAGGATATTTGGAAGAACAAGTAGTATCTCTACTTGGTGCAAGGAATTTGGCTAGCATGAGGGGGAAAGGCAAGCTCAGCATGTTTGGAAGGTCAATGACAATATACTTTAACTGAGATGTGAGAAAACATAAACCATTATGTTGTCTTCCTTGTCCAACATCAACTCTTTTAGCATGTTATACTTAATGAGTGCTTCACAATCATAAAAGATGTCCAAGATAATATATTTGTATGTGAAACCTCTATTTCCTTATTACTTCCTATTAATTGCAACGATGACCAAAACTACGTTTATCAACTCTCAACAACTTTTATGCCTCATACTTTCTATGTGTGAAGTCATCACTAACCATAAGATCAATATGAACTCTTTTATTCTCTACTTTCTCAAGATCATGGCAAGATAGCAAAGCCCTTGACTCAACACTAATCTTTATTATAGATAGCTCACGGACTCGATTACATAAAGAGATCACAAAGCAAAGCTCAAAACTACTTGATACTAAAACTTCAATCTACTAGATCAAGATACTACTAAAAGGATCGAACTAAATAAAACGGTAAAGATAGGAGTGTGATGGTGATACGATACCGGGGCACCTCCCCCAAGCTTGGCAGTTGCCAAGGGGAGTGCCCATACCCATGTAATTATGTCCTCGGAGGGGGTGAAGTAGGAGTTGTTGATGATGTAGGCTTTTCGTCCATCTTCCAAGGCATAGGCTCACCATCATAGAAGGATGATCGAGTCCTCGGGATCCTTAAATCTGCAGCCAAACTCATCCTCTTGAATCTATATTCATACTCACAGTTCTGGTTTTGCAGGTCATAGATCTGGGCTTGGAGGTGCTCGATTTTCTCTTGAAGCTTGAAGATGGTCTCCCCATTGACTTTGGCATCTAGCTTGTGGTTGTTAGTGAACTCCGTGATCATCATCTGGTTGGCATTGAGTCCACGCTCCACCATCCCTTGGCACTTGAAAACTTGCTACTCCACAGCTTCGAGCTTTGTCTCCATGCTTCCGGTACGCCTTGGTCCCTCCATATCGCGGATGTGCAGCACCCCCTCGCGCATCTCAATGGTTTGAGGGTGTTGCAGCACCTCCGCGAGATAGGGGTTGATAACCCTCTCAAAAACTTGTCCTTGGGAGTGCTTGGAGACGTCATGATGCTCTAGATCTGAAACAGAAACAGCTCGAAACGAAAACAGAGGATATTTGCGTGATACGGTGGTCAAAACCTTCGGGAATTTATATAATGAATTTTTACCGACCAAAATACGTAACGTGCAAGAAAACGGAGTCTGGGAGGCACACGAGGTGGCCACGAGACAGGGGGGCGCCCAGTAAGGGTGGGCGCGCCCTCCACCCTCGTGGAGGCCTCGTGTCCTTCCCGGACTACTTCTTTCTTCCTAAAATTCTTAAATATTCCAAAACTGATAAAAATTGCCATTAGAATTGTTTTGGAGTTGGTTTACTTACCGTACCACATACCTATTCCTTTTCGGAGTCTGGAACATTCTGGAAAGTGTCCCTTATGTATTCCTCCGGGGTTACGGTTTCAACAATATTAGTTTCAACATTGATAGGATTACCTGAGATATAATGTTTAATTTGACCGTTCACCACCCTCGGACTTGTGCCTTCGAAGTTGTTGATTTTTATGGCACCAGAACGATAGACCTCCTCGATAACGTAAGGACCTTCCCATTTAGAGAGAAGTTTTCCTGCAAAAAATCTTAAACGAGAGTTGAATAATAACACATAATCACCTACGTTAAACT
Source organism: Triticum aestivum (assembly GCF_018294505.1). NCBI lineage: Eukaryota > Viridiplantae > Streptophyta > Magnoliopsida > Poales > Poaceae > Triticum > Triticum aestivum. The sequence goes on from NC_057807.1 coordinate 143,810,819, forward strand.
CACGCTTTTGTATCCTTTTGTCATGCCAGCGTTTGACTTTTTCTTTGAATAGCTTGGCATTCTCATAGGCTTGGGTTCTCCATTCATCAAGTGAGCTAATATCAAACAACCTCTTCTCACCGGCAAGTTTGAAGTCATAGTTGAGCTCTTTAATAGCCCAATATGCTTTATGTTCAAGTTCTAGAGGTAAATGACAAGCTTTTCCATAAACCATCTTATACGGAGACATACCCATAGGATTTTTGTATGCAGTTCTATAGGCCCATAATGCATCATCAAGTTTTTTGGACCAATTCTTTCTAGATCTATTGACAGTCTTTTGCAAAATTAATTTGAGCTCTCTATTGCTCAACTCTACTTGACCACTAGACTGCGGATGATAAGGAGATGCGATTCTATGATTAACATCATACTTAGCAAGCATCTTACGGAAAGCACCATGAATAAAATGTGAACCACCATCAGTCATAAGATATCTAGGGACTCCAAACCTCGGAAAAATAACTTCTTTAAGCATTTTAATAGAAGTGTTATGATCAGCACTACTAGTTGGAATAGCTTCTACCCACTTAGTAACGTAATCAACAGCAACTAAAATATGTGTATAACCATTAGAGGCAGGAAAAGGTCCCATATAATCAAAGCCCCAAACATCAAACGGTTCAATAACAAGAGAATAATTCATAGGCATTTCTTGACGTCTACTAATATTACCAATTCTTTGACATTCATCACAAGATAAGACAAACTTACGAGCATCTTTGAAGAGAGTAGGCCAATAAAAACCAGATTGCAATACCTTATGTGCAGTTCTATCTCCAGCGTGGTGTCCTCCATAGGATTCAGAGTGACACTTGCGTAGGATCTGTTCCTGTTCATGCTCAGGTACACAACGTCTAATAACACCATCTACTCCTTCTTTATAAAGGTGTGGGTCATCCCAGAAGTAATGTCTTAAATCATAAAAGAACTTTTTCTTTTGCTGGTATGTGAAACTAGGTGGTATAAATTTAGCAACAATGTAATTAGCATAATCAGCATACCAAGGAGCAGTACGAGAAGCATTAACGACCGCTAATTGTTCATCAGGAAAGCTATCATCAATAGGCAGTGGGTCATCAAGAACATTCTCTAACCTAGACAAGTTGTCTGCAACGGGGTTCTCAGCTCCCTTTCTATCAATAATATGCAAATCAAATTCTTGGAGCAAGAGAACCCATCTAATGAGTCTAGGCTTAGCATCTTTCTTTTCCATAAGATATTTAATAGCAGCATGATCAGTGTGAATAGTAACTTTGGAATCAACAATATAAGGTCTAAACTTATCACATGCAAACACAACTGCTAAGAACTCTTTTTCAGTAGTAGCATAATTTCTCTGGGCAGTATCAAGAGTCTTACTAGCATACTGGATAACATTCAATTTCTTATCAACTCTTTGCCCTAGAACAACACCTACAGCATAATCACTAGCATCACACATAATTTCAAAGGGTAAATTCCAATCAGGTGGCTGAACAATAGGTGCAGTGATCAAAGCTTTCTTAAGTATTTCAAATGCTTCTACACAATCATCATCAAAGACAAAAGGAATATCTTTTTGCAATAAATTAGTCAGAGGCCTAGAGATTTTAGAAAAGTCCTTAATGAACCTCCTATAAAAACCGGCATGACCAAGGAAACTTCTTATACCTTTTATGTCCTTGGGACATGGCATCTTTTCAATAGCATCAACTTTAGCTTTATCAACTTCAATACCTCTCTCGGAAATCTTATGCCCCAAGACAATGCCTTCATTAACCATAAAGTGGCACTTTTCCCAATTCAAGACGAGACTAGTGTCTTCGCATCTCTGCAAAACTCGATCAAGGTTGCTCAAGCAATCATCAAAAGAGGATCCATAAACGGAGAAATCATCCATGAATACCTCACAAATCTTTTCACAAAAGTCAGAGAATATAGCCATCATACATCTTTGAAAGGTAGCAGGTGCATTACATAAACCAAAAGGCATACGTCTATAAGCAAAAGTACCGAAAGGGCAAGTAAAAGTAGTTTTGATTGATCCTTCGCTGACACAGGTATTTGAGAGAAACCAGAATAACCATCTAGAAAGCAGAAATGTGTGTGTTTGGATAGTCTTTCTAGCATTTGATCAATAAAAGGTAAAGGGTAATGATCTTTCTTAGTAGCTTTATTTAATTTACGGAAATCAATTACCATCCTATAACCTGTAATAATTCTTTGCGGGATCAATTCATCTTTATCATTAGGAACACAGTAATACCTCCCTTTTTAGGAACACAATGGACAGGGCTTACCCAATCACTATCAGCAACGGGATAAATTATACCTGCCTCAAGGAGCTTTAGTATCTCCTTTCTTACCACTTCTTTCATCTTAGGATTCAATCGTCGTTGAGGATCTCTAACTGGTTTGGCATCGTCCTCCAAATTAATTTTGTGTTGGCATAACGTGGGACTAATGCCCTTGAGATCATCCAGAGTATATCCAATAGCAGCACGGTGCTTCTTCAGAGTTTTCAATAATCTTTCTTCTTCTTGCTCTGAAAGGTTAGCACTAATAATAACAGGATATATTTTCTTTTCATCAAGATAAGCATACTTAAGATTATCAGGCAATGGTTTGAGTTCAAACATGGGATCACCCTTGGGTGGAGGGGGATCCCCTAGAATTTCAACTAGAAGGTTATGTTTCAGAATAGGTTCCTATTGAAGGAACACTTTATCTATTTCCCTTCTTTCCTTCATAAACATATCATTTTCATGGTCTAGCAAATATTGTTCTAACGGATCAGTAGGAGGCACGGCAATAGAAGCAAGACCAATAATCTCATCCTTACTAGGTGATTCTCTATCACGAGGTTGTCTATGAAACTTAGCAAAATTAAACTCATGAGACATACCCTCTAAGCCAATTGTAACAGTATCCTTTTCACAATCAATCCTAGCATTAACTGTATTCAAGAAGGGTCTACCAAAAATAATGGGACAAAAGTCATCTTGTGGGGAACTAAGAACAAGAAAATCAGCAGGATATTTAACCTTCCCACACAAGACTTCAACATCTCTAACAATCCCAATTGGTGAAATAGTATCTCTATTGGCAAGTTTGATAGTAACATCAATACCTTCCAATTCAACGGGTGCAATGTCAGGCATAATCTCTTTATATAAATCATAGGGTATTGCACTAGCACTAGCACCCATATCACATAAGCCATGATAACAATGATCTCCTATTTTAACAGAAATAACAGGCATGCCTACCACAGGTCTATGTATCTTAGTATCTGGTCTAACAATATTAGCAGTCTCACCACAGAAATAAATAACATGCCCATCTAAATCATCATCCAAGAGATCTTTAACCATAGCAATACTAGGTTCAACTTTGATTTGCTCAGGAGGTGTATAAGTCCTAATATTACTCTTACAAATAACAGCCGAAGTTTTAGCATGATCCTTTATCCTAACAGGAAAAGGAGGTTTCTCAACATAAGTAGTAGGAACAATAGGATCACTATAAGTGACAGTCTTTTCTTCAACTGTAATAGGTGCAACTACTTTTACTTCAATGGGAGGATTATATTTAAACCACTTCTCCTTAGGGAGATCAACGTGAGTAGCAAAAGATTCACAGAAAGAAGCTACTATCTCAGAGTCAAGTCCATATTTAGCGCTAAATCCACGAAAAGCATCGGTATCCATAAAAGATTTAACACAATCAAACTTAGGTGTCATACCTGACTCCTTACCATCGTCGGAACCCCAATCTTCAGAGTTGCGTTTAATTCTTTCCAATAAGTCCCATTTGAATTCAATAGTCTTCAGCATATAAGAACTAGCACAGGGAGTATCGAGCATGTTGCGATCATTGAGAGAAAGCCGAGCATAAAAATTTTGAATAATCATTTCTCTAGAGAGCTCATGATTGGGGCATGAATATAACATTGACTTAAGCCTCCCCCAAGCTTAAGCAATGCTTTCTTCTTCGCGAGGCCAGAAATTATATATGTAATTACGATCACGATGAACAAGATGCATAGGATAGAACTTCTGGTGAAATTCCAACTTCAATCGTTTATAATTCCAAGATCCCGTATCATCACATAGCCTATACCATGTCAATGCAACTCCCTTCAAATATAAAAGGAAGACCTTCCTTTTGACAACATCATCGGGAATACCTGCAAGCTTAAATAATCCACAAACTTCATCCACAAAGATAAGGTGTAAATCAGGATGCAATGTTCCATCTCCTGCAAATGGATTAGCTAGCAGTTTCTCTATCATACCCGAAGGAATCTCAAAGTAAATATTTTCAGTAGGTTCAGTAGGTTGAGGAGAAACTCTTTGCTCTTCTGGTCAGGGCGAAGATACCCCGAACAAGCCCCTCAAAGGATTAGTTTCCATAGTAACAAGTGATAGAAAATTTCAGCACACTATATGAATGTTTCCTTACCAAGTTCCACTCACCAAAAGCGCTACGCTCCCCGGCAACGGCGCCAGAAAAGAGTCTTGATGACCCACAAGTGTAGGGGATCTATCGTAGTCCTTTCGATAAGTAAGAGTGTCGAACCCAACGAGGAGCAGAAGGAAATGATAAGCGGTTTTCAGTAAGGTTTTCTCTGCAAGCACTGAAATTGTAGGTAACAGATAGTTTTGTGATAAGATAAATTGTAACGAGTAACAAGCAATAAAGTAAATAAAGTGCAGCAAGGTGGCCCAATCCTTTTTGTAGCAAAGGACAAGCCTGGACAATTTCTTATAATGAGAAAAGAGCTCCCGAGGACACATGGGAATTATCGTCAAGCTAGTTTTCATCACGCTCATATGATTCGCGTTCGGTACTTTGATAATTTGATATGTGGGTGGACCGGTGCTTGGGTACTGCCCTTACTTGGACAAGCATCCCACTTATGATTAACCCCTATTGCAAGCATCCGCAACTACAAAAGAAGTATTAAGGTAAACCTAACCACAGCATTAAACATATGGATCCAAATCAGCCCCTAACGAAGCAACGCATAAACTAGGGTTTAAGCTTCTGTCACTCTAGCAACCCATCATCTACTTATTACTTCCCAATGCCTTCCTCTAGGCCCAAATAATGGTGAAGTGTCATGTAGTCGACGTTCACATAACACCACTAGAGGAAAGACAACATACATCTCATCAAAATATCGAACGAATACCAAATTCACATGACTACTAATAGCAAGACTTCACCCATGTCCTCAGGAACAAACGTAACTACTCACAAAGCATATTCATGTTCATAATCAGAGGAGTAATAATATGCATTAAGGATCTGAACATATGATCTTCCACCAAGTAAACCAATTAGCATCAACTACAAGGAGTAATCAACACTACTAGCAACCCACAGGTACCAATTTGTGGTTTTGATACAAGATTGGATACAAGAGATGAACTAGGGTTTTGAGAGGAGATGGTGCTGGTGAAGATGTTGATGGAGATTGACCCCCTCCTGATGAGAGGATCGTTGGTGATGACGATGGTGATGATTTCCCCCTCCCGGAGGGAAGTGTCCCCGGCAGAATAGCTCTGCTGGAGCTCTAGATTGGTTCCGCCAAGGTTCCGCCTCGTGGCGGCGGAGTTTCGTCCCGTAAGCTTGCCCCTGATTTTTTCCAGGGTAAAAGCCTTCATATAGCAGAAGATGGACAGCGGAGGGCCACCAGGGGGCCCAGGAGACAGGGGGCGCGCCCAGTAGGGGCGGGCGCACCCCCACCCTCCTGGCCAGGGTGTGGGCCCCCTCTCGTGTTTCTTCTGCTCAATAATTCTTATTAATTCCAAAAATAAGTTTCGTGGAGTTTCAGGATTTTTGGAGCAGTGCAGAATAGGTTTCCAATGTTTGCTCCTTTTCCAGCCAGAATTCCAGCTGCCGGCATTCCCCCTCTTCATGGTAAACTTTGTAAAATAAGAGAGAATAGCCATAAGTATTGAGATATAATGTGTAATAACAGCCCATAATGCAATAAATATTGATATAAAAGCATGATGCAAAATGGACGTATCACCTTGCAATTTATCCCTAGTTTTATTCTTGCAAAGTACTCGTAGTTTTATTCTTCCCAAATAGTTTTATACTTGTTCTAGGTAAAACAAATGTCAAGTGTGTGTAGAGTTGTATCGGTGGTTGATAGAACTTGAGGGATTATTTGTTCTACCTTTATCTTCTCATTGGGTTCGACACTCTTATTTATCAAACAAGGCTACAAATGATCCCCTATACTTGTGGGTTATCAAGACCTTTTTCTGGCGTTGTTGCCGTGGAGCAATAGCGTGGGGTGAATATTCTCGTGTGTGCTTGTTTGCTTTATCACTAAGTAGTTTTTATTTTCTGTTCTAAGTTGTTCTATATCTTTAGTTATGGATATGGAACAAGAAACACCAAAAAATTGTACTTGCTACTCATGGAGACGGGGAACCTCCTAAAACCCTCGAAGCTCGTTATGTGAAAAATATTAAACACTACTTTGATAATCCTGAGAAAATAAAAACTACACAATATGAATTATGCTTATGGAGATGAACTTGCTATGGTTCCTTATGTTAAGAATGAAATTGTTGCTATTGCACCCACACATGATAGTCCTATTATTTTTTGAATTCTCCAAACTACACAATATCGGAGAAGTTTGCACTTATTACGTACATTGATGGGTTGCCTTTTATCGTTGCACATGATAATTTTGATGAATATAATATGCATGTGCTTGCTGCTCCTAATTGCAATTATTATGAGAGAGGAACTATATCTCCGCCTCTCTATGTTTCCAACATGATAAAATTGCAAGAAATTTCTTATACTATGCATTGGCCTTTACTTGATATGCATGAATTCTTCTTTTATGACATGCCGATGCATAGGAAGAGAGTTAAACTTCGTCATTGCATGATATATGTTGCTTTGTATTCACTACTAAATGCCAAATCATTGTTAACTAAAATTGGCTTTGATATACCTTGGGATCCGGGTGGATCCATTACTTGAGCACTTTATGCCTAGCTTAATGGCTTTAAAGAAAGCACTGCCAGGGAGACAACCCAGAAGTTTTAGAGAGTCATTTATTTCTGTCGAGTGCTTCTATAAAGTTTAAAAACAAAAAATATAGAGGGGGACCTAAATTTGTTTTCAAAAAGAGAAGTGATTGAAAGGTGATGCATTGGAGAAATGAGGGTCGACCTTTAACACTTGTGTTCATGCTCATGGAAACAATGTAAAATTTTCATGAAAGTTCTTGCAAAACTAATTACCCCCTTGTACAAATCCATTGTATTATAAAAATAATGTGCCAAGATTTGCCTTTAGGATGAGTAGATTGCTTGTTGGTATGTGCGGTGCAAAAAACAGAAACTTTGGTTGTAGTGCGCGATTTTACATTTTTTTACTGGAATGTCAAAAGTTTCTGAAACTTTTTGCATAGTATTGCTATAAGAATGTTTTATTTTTCCTAATTTTTAAGAATTTTTGGAATTATATAAGTATGGAAGATGTTCAGATTGCTACAAACTATCATGCTTAAGACATATTTTGTTTTTGATGCATTGTTTTGCTTGTTTTGATGAAACTATCGATTCTATCGGTGGTATAAGCCATGGAAAGTTATAATATAGTAGCTAAAATGCAAAAATAAGATATGAATTGGTTTGCAATAGTACTTAGAGTAGTGATTTGCATTACTATACTAACGGATCTCACCAATTTTTCTGTTCAGTTTTGTGTGGATGAAGTGTTCAAAGATCGAGGAAGTCTTGATATGAGGAGAAGGAGACGAGGCAAGAGATCAAGCTTGGGGATGCCCAAGGCACCCCAAGTAAATACCCAAGGAGACTCAAGCGTCTAAGCTTGGGGATGCCCCGGAAGGCATCCCATCTTTCTTCAACAAGTATCGGTATGTCTACGGTTTCGTTTCGTTCATGTGATATGCGTAAATCTTGGAGCATCTTTTGTGTTTAGTTTTTACTTTTCTTTTATGAACCATGCTGGTATGAGATAGTACATGGTTGATTTATAGAATGCTCATTGCAATTCACTTATATCTTTTGAGTATGGCTTTATAGAATGCTTCATGTGCTTCACTTATATCATTTGAAGTTTGGATTGTCTGTTTCTCTTCACATAGAAAACCAAATGCTCTTTTGCTTCATTTATATTTATTAGAGCATGGTCTTTTCTGGAAAGAATTAAACTCTCATGCTTAACTTTTATCTATTTAGAGAGTGAACAGGAATTGTTCTATTGCATGGTTAGTCATAAAATCCTACATAAAACTTGTGGATCACTGAATATGATATGTTTGATTCCTTGCAATAGTTTTGCGATATAGAGATGGAATATGTGGGAGGTACTAGTGGATGATCGTGTTTAGTAACATATTGGTGTTAAGGTTTGTGATTCCCGAAGCATGCACGTATAGTCTCTCGTTATGTTATGAATTTGGAGCATGATTTATTATTGATTGTCTTCCTTTGCGTAGAGGTCGGGGGCGCGCGATGGTTAACTCCTACCAACCCCCCCTAGGGGCATGCGCAGTAGTACTTTGCTTCGAGGGCTAATAAACTTTTGTGGTAAGTATATGAGTTCTTTATGACTAATGTGAGTCCATGGAATATATGCACTCTGACCTTTCCACAATTTGCTATCCTCTACGGTAACGTGCATTGCCTTTTCTCACCTCGAGAGTGGGTGCAAACTTCGCCGATGCATCCAAACCCCGTGGTATGATACACTCTATCACACATAAGCCTTATTATATCTTCCTCAAAACAGCCACCATACCTACCTATTATGACCTTTCCACAACCATTCCAATATATATTTCCATGCAACTTCCACCGCTTTCGTTTTGATGACTTGAGCATTCATTGTCATATTGCTTTGCATGATCATATAGCTGACATAGTATTTGTGGCTCAGCCACCGTTCATCATTTTTATACATGTTACGCTAGATCATGCACATCCTGGTACACTGCCAGAGGCATTCATATAGAGTCATATTTTGTTATAGGTATCGAGTTGTAATATTGAGTTGTAAGTAAATAAAAGTGTGATGATCATCAACTTTCATTATTAGAGCATTGTCCCAGTGAGGAATGGATGATGGAGACTATGATTCCCCCACAAGTCGGGATGAGACTCCGGACAAAGACGGAGAAAAGATAAAAAGAAAAGAAAAAAGAAAAAAGAAAAAAAAGAAAAAGAAAAAGAAAAAAGAGACAAATAGAGAAGGGGCATGCTAATTCCACACTTGTGGTTCAAAGTAGCACCATGTTTTTCATATGGAGAGTCTCCTATGTTGTCACTTCCATATACTAGTGAGAATTTTTCATTATAGGATTAGATGCACACCCACTTAGTTTTCATGTTGAGCTTTCATACACTTATAGCTCTTAGTGCGTTTGTTGCATGGCAATCCCTACTCCTCACATTGATATCAATTGATGGGCATCTCCATAGCCCATTGGTTAGCCGCGTCGATGTGAGACTTTCTTGCTTTTTGTCTTCTATATATTTAACCCTATCATCATACTCTATTCCAGCTATAGTGCTATATCCATGCCTTTCTCATGTATTGAGTGAGAGTTGAAAAGGCTGAAGCGCGTTAAAAAGTATGAACCAATTGCTTGGCTGACACCGGGGTAGTACATGATAAATACTTTATGTTAAGAAGATGGAGCATGACAAGACTATATGATTTTGTAGGGATAGCATTCTTTAGCATTGATATTTTAAAAAACATGATTGTTTGTTGGGATGCCTGAGTATTGATGTCTTTATGTCAAATTATAGACTATTGCTTTGAATCACTCGTGTCTTAATATTCATGCCACGATTAGATATATGATCAAGATTATGCTAGGTAGCATTCCACATCAAAAATTATCTTTTTTATCATTTACCTACTCGAGGACGAGCAGGAATTAAGCTTGGGGATGCTGATACGTCTCCGTCGTATCTATACTTTTTTATTGTTTCATGCCAATATTATGCAAGTTTCACATACTTTTGGCAAAATTTTATATGATTTATTTGACTAACCTATTGATCCAGTGCCCAGTGCCAGTTCCTGTTCTTTGCATGTTTTTTTGTTTCACAGAATATCCATATCAAACAAAGTCCAAATGCAATAAAATTTTATGGAGATTTATTATGGAATATATGTGATTTTTGGGACTTGGAATCAATGCAAACGGGGCCCATAGCCCCCACAAGACACCAGGGCACGCCCCAGGGGCCAGGCGCGCGATGGTGGGTTGTGCTCACCTTGTACGTCGGTTGGGGCTCTACTTTAGGCGGAAGGAAGCTTATATCCGAAAAAAATCGTGTTAAAATCTCAGCGCAATCGAAGTTATGGATCTCCGGGAATATAAGAAACGGTTTTCGGCCAGAAAACAGGAACACGAAACAGAAGAGAACATGGGGATAGATCCAATCTCGGAGGGGCTCCCGCCCCTCCACCGCCATGGAGGCCATGGACCAGAGGGGGAACTCTCCTCCCATCTAGGCGGGAGGCCAAGGAAGAAGAAGAAGGAGGGGGCTCTCTCCCCCTCTCTCTCGGTGGCGCCGGAGTCTCGTTGGGGCAAGGATCGTGACGGCGATCTACATCAACAATCTTGCTACAGTCAATACCAACTTTCTTCCCCTCTATGCAGTGGTGTAACACCCCTTCTCCTCACTATAATCTCTACTTAAACATGGTGCTCAACTCCATATATTATTTCCCAATGATCTATGGTTATCCCATGATGTTTGAGTAGATCCGTTTTGTCCTATGGGTTAATCGTGATCTTGGTTGGTATGAGTGTATATTTTATTTATGGTGCTGTCCTACGGTGCCCTCCGTCTCACGCAAACGTGAGGGGTCCCCGTTGTAGGGTGTTGCAATACTTTCATGGTTTGCTTATTGTCGGCTGTCGGGGTGACAGCAGCCTGAAAACGAATAAGTGGGTTATGGCATATTGGAGTAAAGAAGACTTGATACTTAATGCTATGGTTGGGTTTCATGACCTTAATGATCTTTAGTAGTTGTGGATTATTGCTAGGGTTCCAATCATAAGTGCATATGATCCAAGTAGAGAAAGTATGTTAGCTCATGGCTCTCCCTTATACAAAATTGCATGAATGATTTGTCACATCCCTAGCTTCTGGCTTTGCATTAGGCTAGCTTCATGCATGCATCATGTTTAAATTTTATTTAACTTGAAATGGGGATTGCTCAAACCCTAGCACCAGATCAAATCAACTAGGTTCAAATAAAAAAATATTCTCAATGAACCCAAAATGCCTTCAGAAAAGTTCATCATAATTGATTGGTTTAAAACCTCTGCCAAAAATGGTGCACATATTTCTAGGTCCATTTTGGATTTTCGAATTAATTCATAAAGTATTTGAATTTGGGAATTTAAATGCTATAAATAATTTAAATGCTCAAATAATTCTGAAACTAAATGTGGGTTGTTGCATATATTTCAGAAGGTGGCCACAATTATTTTCAGGATTTTTAGAAGTGCTCTGGTATTTTTAATAAAGCCCAAACAACTACAAAAAAATAGAAAATAGAAATAAAATAGAAAGAGATAAGATAGAGAAAGAGAGAGGAAGCCCACCTGGGCCACTTACCTGGTCGGCCCAGTTGGCAGCCCAGCCAACATGCCCAGCCCACCAGGGGCAGCGCTGTCTTCTTCCTCCTGCCAGGAGGAGAAGCAGCTGCGTGCCTGGCGCATAGCCGAGCCGCTCCAGCTCCTCCCTGCATGCATGCCGCCTCCTCGACTCCTCCAGACGTGCCACGGAGATGCCCAGCACCCCCTGCACCCATATCCTCTCTCCTTGGACCTCTCTCCCTCCTCTGCTCTCTCCCTACGACACCACCGAACACGGCCATCACCGCCGTTCGCCGTTGCCACGACCACCGCCGTCCCGATGATGCCCCGAGTTGTTCCCGAGCTCCTGCACCTCGTCCCCAACCCCCTCACCGAGCCACGCGACTGGAAGACCCCCGAAGCACCGCCCCTACATCTTCTTCCTCCTCGGGTCTCCGAGATCGCCGGCGGCCGCGCGTTGATTCACTGGAACCAGGACCTCCCCGAGCCCGGCGAGCTGTTCTTCGAGATCGTTGTGAGCTCCTCTTCCTTTCCCCTCATATTCCATGGTGATTTTCGTTCGTTAGCTCGATTTCCGCCATTGCCGAGAGCGCCCGCCGCCGTGTCGCATCGCCGCTGTGGCCTGAGCTCGACCTGCTCCCGTCCGAGCATGCAGTAGTGCTCCAGGAGCTCCCATGGTGCTCATGTGCTACTCACCTGCTCTATAGCAAGCTGCAACCCCGCGCACGATCGAACCCGAGCCGCTGCCACCGCCGAACCTCGTCGCCGACCACTCTTCCAGCGACTCCAGCACCAACCGCCACCACCCCTAGATGCGCTGCACTGCCAGCTTTCCAACGGGACCGACCGCGCCCCGAACCGCCCCTTGTATGTGAAACCCGAGCCTCTCCGGCGAGCCACCACCGCGGAATGTGGTCGCCGGCGAGTAACCCCGGTGACCGCTGACGTGGCACCCCCATTAGCCACTAATGACCCTAGTAACTAAAACCCTGACCCACTTACATATGGGCCCCACGCCCTTAATTAACCATAGTTTAATTTCTGTTTAGTTTTAACTAATCACAGTGGCCCACGCGTCAGCACTGACCTTGCTGATGTGGCCATTGACCGACCCCACCTGCCAGTGACCCAGGGCAGCACTGTGTCGCTGACCAGTGGGACCCACTGGTCAGATTTGACCCGGCTGACCTCTGTTGACCTAATGATGTCATGCTGACGCAGTGCTGACGCAATATTCCTTTTCTGGAATTTAGCTTAATTTCTAAATAATCAGGAAAATCCAGAAAATGTTTAAAACTTCTAAAATTCCTATAAAATCAACCGTAACTCCAAATGAAATATTTATATATGAAAAATGATCATAAAAATACAATCTATCCATTTGTACCATTTGCATGCATGTTTGAGCAAGTTAACTTCACTTTTTAGGATGAAGCATGAATAGGACAACTTTGATGATAGTTTTGGAGTTGGAATTGATGTAGTATTGAATTCCACTTCAATCAAATGACTTGCTGTTGCATTAGCCCAAATCACAGCATATTGCCATGTCATGAGCATGCATCATATTGTTGCATTGCATTGATTGTGTTTCCTTCTCTGTTGCCAGCAATTGTCCCCTCTCAGTAGACGTGGTTCCGACGATGAGATCGATGACACTGATGAAGAGATATACTATCTTCAGAAATGCCAGGCAAGCAAAAACCCCTTGTTAATTCCGATACAATCCCACTCTCTTGCTCTTGCTCTCTTTTACTGCATTAGGACAACAACGATTCATCTGTTACATGTTGCGGTAGCTGAACCCCTTTCCTCTTCATGACCTGTCATTGCCACAGTAAATAAATGAAACCCACTAGCATGAGTAGGAGTTGTTTGAGCCCTGTTGTGCCTACTCATACTTGCTTGTTTGTCATGCCTGCTACTGCTTAGAGTTGAGTCAGGTCTGATTCATCAGGGATGAACTGGAACAGTGATGAACATGTCCTACTGTGTGTGTGAGCAAAGTGTGTGAACACGATTTGGTAAAGGTAGTTATGAGAGGCCATGTAGGAGTACATGGTGGGTTGTCTCATTGAAACCGTCCTCAGGAACTGAGTTCTGTGTTGCTATCCATGAACAGTTACTACCACACATTGGGTTTCGGTAACTCGACCCCTCTCGACTTATTAATCAACTCGATCTCTGTCCAAGAGTTGCAACTAGTTTCTGGTGTTTGTAGGTGGTGTTAGTAGTCTACCAAGTGGCACCCGATACAGGTGGGCTTGGGACAGACTAGGCACAGTGGCACGGTGTACCAAGTGGCACCCAGATGGTGGGCTTGGGAACCCTGCACACTTCGTTTGGGGTCGTGAGCGACACCCCGGCCGGATCTCCTTGCTGATGGAACCCGAATAGGCGATAAGCCTGGATGAGAGACTTGTGTGGTTAGTCAGGTCGTGGCTGACACCCTCACTGGGCTTTCGCTTGAAGGTTGCCGAGTACATGTCGTGTAAACGGCGATAAGTGGTGAGAGCGTGTGTGAAGAAGTACACCCCTGCAGGGTTAACATTATCTATTCGAATAGCCGTGTCCGCGGTAAAGGACTTATGGGTTGCCTGTACAGTTCATAGACAAGTGAAAGTGGATACTCTAAAATACGCAAGATAAGCGTGAGTGCTATGCATGGCGTTCTCGTAGGGAGATGGGAGCGGATCCATAGTGGTGTATTGAAATGGTGAATATGTGGACTCGTGTGCGCCACCTCAAAAGAGTTACTTGCAGTCGTAGTTCAGGATAGCCACCGAGTCAAAGCTGGCTTGCTGCAGTCAAACCCCACCAACCCTTTGTTGATAATGATGCATATGTAGTTAGATCTGATGTAAGTCTTGCTGGGTACATTTGTACTCATGTTTGCTTAATCTATGTTTTTTGCAGAGAGACTTCAGTCTCGCTAGTAGTTCCGTGTAGACTTCGACGTTTAGCTTGTTACCTCAGCTACGATCTTGTGCCCTCGGCAGGATCTGGTAGATAGTTAGGCTTCTCAGCGTCTTTCATTTGTAGATGTCTGTACTCATACATGTTAAGCTTCCGTTTTGTGCTTTGACTTGTGTGCTCTGAATGTTGGGTCATGAGACCCATGTTTGTAATATCTCACTCCTCGGAGCCTATTGAATAAGATACTTGAGTTGTAGAGTCATGTTGTGATGACATGTTGTATTTGCACATATCGAGCATATTGTGTGTATGTTATTGAAATGCTTGGTATGTGTGGGATCTGACTATCTAGTTGTTTATTCTTGGTAGCCTCTCTTACCGGGAAATGTCTCCTAGTGCTTCCACTGAGCCTTGGTAGCTTGCTACTGCTCCGGAACACTTAGGCTGGCCGGCATGTGTCCTTCTTCGTTCCTGTGTCTGTCCCTTTGGGGAAATGTCACGAGGTGTCTACCGGAGTCCTGTTAGCCTGGTACAACCCGGTTTACTGGAGTCCTGCTAGCCCAGTTGCTACAGCCCGGATTCACTCGTGATGACCGACACGTTCGTCGCTGGGTCATGTATGCTTGTCCCTGTAAGTTAGTGCCACTTTGGGTTCACGACTAGCCATGTCAGCCTGGGCTCCTTGTTGATAGAGGCAAAGTGTCCCGTCTTTTGATGAGATGATGGATTTCGCTTTGGTGGAAGTCGACTTTGACAATCCGACTATGAACGTGCGAGGATGTCGCGCCTTAGCAATTGCTAAACCAACTCCGAGAGGTTATTGACCACGCTGGAGCACGATCAACCTGACCACGAGGGTCTGTTTCCTGCGAGCAAATGAAGAACAAGCAAGAAACTGAGATTGCAATCTAGATATTGCGAATATAAGATGAAAGCTTTATTGATCAAGGTGGGGTTTTGTGACGCCTTTGTCTGGTTGTTGAACACAAACGAAGTACGCGAAGTTGCAGCTATGGCGAACTTTTAATCTAAACAAAACCCAAAGTCTAAACGTGCCCTAAGGGCTATATATATGGAGGAAGAGGGGGAATTTCGTGGCCCTTGGTGGAGGGGTCCGAAATCAACCCTATCTCTTGTTTCCCCACACATACGGACTCTAAAAATAGCCTATACTTATGTATTTCGAAATTACATGGGCCTGGCCCAATAATAAGGTGACGCAGCACCTAGAATAGCCTCGGGACGAAATTTATGAAGTGGCATCTTGTATATTTCGTCCAAGGCTTCATGCACCCATTATGGTGGCTTCAAAGTCCTGAAATCATCACTTGTAACTCCGTTCTTGTTCCCCTTGCGCATGCCATCATCTCCATGCTTGTTCGTGCTCCAATGTTCATCCTTCTCCAAGCTAGGCCCTTCATTTGTAAGCAAAACAAATGTATCCAATTTAGGCAGCATCATATTCTCATGAACATTAGAATCATTACCAAGAAACGAAAGTACCTGATAATTTAATTGGCGTGCGCGAGCTCTAGTAATTGGTCCAGTATATGTAGCAGTAGGGGTTGTGGGTGTAACAATGGTATTGATGTCCTCATCATCCTCCCCTTCTTGAAATGAAGTCGTCCTCGACGGAAGCTCATCTTCCTCACCCAAATAAGGCTTCAAATCTGCAATGTTAAAAGTGGGACTAACCCCAAAATCTGCAGGCAGCTCAAGTTTATATGCATTATCATTTATTTTCTCCAACACCTTAAAAGGACCATCAGCACGAGGCATTAGCTTTGATTTGCGCAAATCAGGAAATCTATCCTTACGCAAATGTAACCAAACAAGATCTCCAGGTGCAAACACAACATGTTTTCTACCCTTATCTCCAGCAAGTTTATATTTAGCATTCATACGCTCAATGTTTTCCTTAGTTAACTCATGCATTTTTAAAATCAATTCAGCACGTTGTTTAGCATCAAAATTAACCTTCTCCGAAGATGGAAGAGGCAACAAATCAATAGGTGCACGAGGTAGGAAACCATACACAATTTCAAAAGGGCACATCTTAGTAGTAGAATGCAATGAACGATTATAAGCAAATTCAATATGAGGCAAGCATTCTTCCCACATTTTCTTATTATTCTTCAAAACAGCCCTAAGCATAGTAGACAATGTTCTATTGACTACTTCAGTTTGTCCATCAGTTTGGGGGTGACAAGTAGTACTAAAAAGCAGTTTAGTCCCCAACTTAGCCCATAAACATCTCCAAAAGTGGCTAAGAAATTTAGTATCACGATCTGAAACAATAGTATTTGGCACACCATGCAAGCGAATAATTTCACGAAAGAACAAATCAGCAACATTAACAGCATCATCGCTTTTATGACATGGTATAAAGTGTGCCATTTTCGAGAATCTATCCACGACAACAAATATGCTATCCCTCCCCTTCTTTGTTCGAGGTAAACCTAAAACAAAGTCCATAGATATATCCTCCCAAGGAACACTAGGTACAGGCAAAGGCATATATAAACCATGAGGATTGAGTCGTGACTTAGCTTTTTGACATGTAGTGCAGCGAGCAACAAAGCGCTCAACATCCCGTCTCATCTTTGGCCAAAAGAAATGTGTAGCAAGTACGTCCTCTGTCTTCTTCACGCCAAAGTGTCCCATTAATCCTCCTCCATGCGCCTCCTGCAACAACAAAAGACGAACGGAGCTAGCTGGAATGCATAGCTTGTTAGCACGGAACACAAAACCATCATTAACGACGAACTTGTTCCATGTTCTACCTTCGTTACAATTCTGCAATACATCTTTAAAATCAGCATCATGCACATATTGATCTTTGATGGTCTCCAAACCAAATATTTTGAAGTCAAGTTGTGAAAGCATAGTATAGCGACGAGACAATGCATCAGCAATAACATTTTCTTTACCCTTCTTGTGTTTAATGACATAAGGGAATGTCTCAATGAATTCAACCCATTTAGCATGTCTACGATTCAGTTTAGCTTGACTTTTAATATGTTTCAAAGATTCATGATCAGAGTGTATAACAAATTCTTTGGGCCATAAATAATGTTGCCATGTTTCTAAAGTCCGAACAAGAGCATATAATTCTTTATCATAAGTAGAATAATTCAGACTAGGCCCACTCAATTTTTCAGAAAAGTATGCAACAGGTTTGCCATCTTGTAATAACACACCTCCTAATCCAATTCCACTAGCATCACATTCAAGCTCAAAAGTCTTATTAAAATCAGGAAGTTGGAGTAAAGGAGCATGTGTCAACTTATCTTTCAATACCGTGAAGGCTTCTTCCTGTGCGGTACCCCAAAGAAAAGGCACATCTTTCTTTGTAAGCTCATTGAGAGGTGCAGCAATGGTGCTGAAATCTCTCACAAAACGCCTATAGAATCCAGCGAGGCCAAGAAAACTCCTCACTTGTGTGACCGTTTTGGGCTGCGGCCAACTCTCAATAGCTTCAATCTTGGCTTTATCAACTTCAATTCCCTGTGGAGTAACAACATAGCCAAGAAAAGATACTCGGTCGGTGCAAAAGGTGCACTTCCCAAGGTTACCAAACAAACGTGCATCACGTAAAGCAATAAAAACAGCACGTAAATGTTCCAAATGTTCCTCCAAAGATCTGCTATAAATCAGTATATCATCAAAATAGACTACCACAAATCGTCCAATAAAAGCACGTAAAACTTCGTTCATTAATCTCATGAAAGTACTAGGTGCATTAGTTAACCCAAAAGGCATGACTAACCACTCATATAATCCAAACTTAGTTTTAAATGTCGTTTTCCATTCATCTCCCAATTTCATTCGAATTTGATGGTATCCACTATGCAAATCAACTTTGGAGAATATTGTAGAGCCACTCAATTCATCAAGCATATCATCTAGCCTAGGAATAGGATGACGATAACGAATAGTAATATTATTAATGCCTCTACAATCAACACACATACGTGATGTACCATCCTTTTTCGGCACTAGAATAATAGGAACAGCACAAGGACTAAGGGATTCGCGTATATAACCTTTGTCGAGCAGCTCCTATACTTGCCGCATAATCTCCTTCGTCTCCTCTGGATTGGTACGGTATGGTGCACGGTTGGGTAATGATGCACCGGGAATTAAGTCAATCTGATGCTCAATCCCTCGAATGGGAGGTAATCCCGGTGGCACGTCTTGTGGAAAGACGTCAGCGAACTCCTGCAAAATGTTAGTGACAGCAGGAGGCAAAGAGGAAGGCACGTCCTCAAATGAAAATAATGCCTCTTTGCACACAAAAGCATAGCAAACAGATTTGCTGAAATCTAGCTCATCAATATCAGATTTAGTGGCAAGTAAACATGCACTTTTCAATTTAATTTCAGAAACAACACTAGATGGTTTACTATTAGGCTTCATTTGTTGCTCAAATTCTTTTGCCACAATCTGATTTTCACTCTTATTTGTCTCCTGTTTTGCTTTATTAGCTCTATTAATATCATCTTTCAAAATGGAATCAGGAGTCATAGGAAGCAAAGTAATATTTTTATCCTTATGAACCAGAGTATAATGATTGTTTCTACCATGGTGTACAGAATTTTTATCAAATTGCCATGGTCGACCAAGTAATAAGGAACATGCTTGCATAGGTACCACATCACAATCAACATAATCAGCATATGTAGAGATACTAAAATGCACACGAACAGTACGTGTTACCTTAACCTTGCCGCTGTTGTTGAACCATTGGATGTAGTAAGGATGTGGATGTGGTCTTGTGGTGAGAGATAGCTTCTCCACCATATCCATGCTAGCCAAGTTGTTGCAGCTCCCTCCGTCTATGATGACGCGCACAGAACGTTCCTTCACAACTCCCTTTGTATGGAACAAATTGTGCCTCTGATTTTGCTCAGCTTGTGTGACCTGCACACTCAAAACATGTTGAGCAACTAAACATTCATACCTGTCAGCGTCTTCAGGAGCCATGTATTGCGTCTCATGATCAAAATCAGCTCCACCGTGTTCTTCACTTGTAATAAGCGCCAAAGTCTCCTCATCATAGTCACTAGCGGACTCATACCCACCATCCTCAGTAGCAATCATCACACGCTGAGATTTGCATTCTCTCGCATAATGACCTCTTCCCTTACAACGACGACAAATAATATCACTTGTGTGCCCTGTTGATGCCATGGAAGAAGAAGAGCTCTGTGCAGGCCCGACAGGTGCGCTCTTGGCAGATAGTGGTGGTTGTGCCTGCTTTCTTGTATCACGGCTGTAGGTGGCACCTGATGGAGGTGCTGGTGCAGTGGAAGTAGAAGATGCACGCGGTGTCCATGATGAAGGTCGACCTGCAGAAAAGTTAGTTCGCGCCAATGCCTGTCGATCCTGCACTTCATGTTCAGCTTTACAAGCAAGATGGAATAAACAAGTGATATTAGTATACTCCTTATACTCTAGAATGGTCTGAATCTCTCTATTTAATCCACCCATAAAACGTGCAAGCATAGCTTCATTCTCCTCAACAATACCACATCTAATCATGCCAGTTTGTAATTCCTGATAATATTCTTCTACAGAATTTTTCCCTTGTCTTAAACGCTGCAATTTTTGAAGCAATTCACGTTGATAATATGGTGGAACCCAACGAGTACGCATAGCAGTTTTCAAAGCAGCCCAAGTAGTTGGAATAGGATATAATCTACAATGTTCAGACCACCATACACATGCAAAACTAGTGAAAGCACAAACAGCAGCAGCAACCCGTCTCTCCTCGGGATATTGTAAACATGTAAAACATTGTTTAGTTTCTAACTCCCAAGTAAGATATATATCAGGAACATATCTACCCTCAAATGGTGGAATATTCAATTTCAGTTTAGGAATATGGTCATTATCTCGTACCTGAGGTGGTGGTGCAGGCCTACCATTGCGAATATATACCTGAGGTCGACCTGCTGGTGGTGGTGCTGGTGGCTGCACGTAGTTCTGATTTTGATCAACCTCATCCTCGTAATAGTCCTCCACCTCTGCAGTAACAGCAGGAGCTACAGAAGCACCAACAGCAGTAGCAGCGGCACCAGAATTTTGTCCTGGCTCAATAGGAACACGCTGTGCTCGCCCTACTATATCGCGGCGTAGAGCTGGTTGTGGGAGACGTTTGAGTAATTCATCAAACTTAGCGTCCAACTTGGTGTCAATTGACTTCTCAATGTCATCCATCTTCTCCATTGCCTTTCCAAAGCTGGCCATCACGTCTTCCACCTGTTGACCCAACATTTGATGAAACTTATCATGAAGCTCCTTGTTCGTCATGTTCTCCCAGTCAATCTCGTCGGCTTGTGTTCCTGCCATAGTTAGCAGCAATAGAAACAGACAAGAATATGATCCTACAGACTACTGGAATATGGTGGTGGTGGGGTGTCACAAATCCGTCAAGCGAATCTCAAATTCTTACCAGTTCTTACCCAGCAGCAGGTGGTGATCGGCAACCGTTGTAGTCAAAACTCTCAAAGCTTGGATAGAGCGATTACCAGGGAGAGTCAAACGCACGACGTAGATGTATGTGGAGCTGGGAAGGCTTATAATATGGTAGCAAAAAGGGTCAACAATAATCAATTCAGAGATGCAAAGTTGAATAAACGCTCAACGACGGTACTGTGCTGGTCCTAGGCTAGACCGTGCTAGAGACGCGAGCCTAGAACACTAACAAAATCACGGCGCGACACGTAATCAAGGGAGGAGCACACTCTGATTTTTTTTTTCACTTTTTTCCTCTTTTTTTTTGCTCCGCAACAATTTTTTTTTGAAAAAGTCTACAAATGGCCTAAAAACTGCCTTGCCAGAATTTTCCAGACTTAGTTTTTTTTTGAAACTGGAACTATTTTTCTTGTATGGGTAGCACGGAAGTTGGGGAATCCGACTTGTTGAAGATTCGTAGTATCGCGTGCTGTGGAACTCAAAGATAAAGGAACAAATACTGGACTCGGACTAGGACTAATGGCGGAGATGAATCTGGTGGAACTTGCACTGGTGATGGTATATGACGGTGGTATATGTGGACTCGGATGGGTGGTGGTATATGAACACGGATTGGTGGTGGTATATGGACTCGGATTGTGGTGGTATATGGACTCGGATTGGTGGTGGTATATGGACTCGGATTAGTAGCGGAGAAGCAGTGGTGGTATATGGCAGGGCGATGATGATGGTGCGGCGGCAACGTGAATACCCGTGAACAGAACTCGAAACTCTAAAGACTAGACGCTAAGACCAGCAACTTGACACGATGAAGCAACCGCAAATTCAACAACGCAAATACAGAAAAGATTATGCAAAGGCCCAGATTGGTTCGGATAGGATGAACTAACCCTAATTTTTTTGGCTTTTTCGTGGACTATAGGTATGAAGAAACAAACTCGATCTAAACTACGAAAAACTGTAAAATCTCACCGAGCAACCTGAAAATCTTATACCACTTGATAGAGGCAAAGGTGTCCCATCTTTTGATGAGATGATGGATTTCGCTTTGGTGGAAGTCGACTTTGACGATCCGACTACAAACGTGCGAGGACGTCGCGCCTTAGCAATCGCTAAACCAACTCCGAGAGGTTATTGACCACGCCGGAGCACGATCGACCTGACCACGAGGGTCTGTTTCCTGCGAGCAAATGAAGAACAAGCAAGAAACTGAGATTGCAATCTAGATATTGCGAATATAAGATGAAAGGTTTATTGATCAAGGTGGGGTTCTGTGACGCCTTTGTCTGGTTGTTGAACACAAACGAAGTACGCGAAGTTGCAGCTATGGCGAACTTTTAATCTAAACAAAACCCAAAGTCTAAACGGTGCCCTAAGGGCTGTATATATGGAGGAAGAGGGGGGAATTTCGTGGCCCTTGGTGGAGGGGTCCGAAATCAACCCTATCTCTTGTTTCCCCACACATACGGACTCTAAAAATAGCATATACTTATGTATTTCGAAATTACATGGGCCTGGCCCAATAATAAGGTGACGCAGCACCTAGAATAGCCTCGGACAAAATTTATGAAGTGACATCTTGTATATTCCGTCCAAGGCTTCATGCACCCATTATGGTGGCTTCAAAGTCCTGAAATCATCGCTTGTAACTCCGTTCTTGTTCCCCTTGCGCATGCCATCATCTCCATGCTTGTTCGTGCTCCAATGTTCATCCTTCTCCAAGATAGGACCTTCATTTGTAAGCAAAACAAATGTATCCAATTTAGGCAGCATCATATTCTCATGAACATTAGAATCATTACCAAGAAACGGAAGTACCTGATAATTTAATTCACGTGCGCGAGCTCTAGTAATTGGTCCAGTATATGTAGCAGTAGGGGTTGTGGGTGTAACAATGGTATTGATGTCCTCATCACTTGTCATATGGATGCTAGTGACACTGTCATATATGTGTGCCAAAAGGCGCAAACGGTCCCGCGCAAGGTAAGGCGACACATGTGGGAATACCGTGCGTGAGGCCGCAAAGTGATATGAGGTGTTACATGCTAGATCGGTGTGTCTTTGAGTCGGGGTCCTGACAGCTTTGGTATCAGAGCCTGACTGCTTGTAGCATTACCAAGCCAAACTGGTCGAAGTTGAGTCTAGAAACTATTTAGTTATATAAGGGAATTGATTGTGGGATGGAACGTAAGGCTCTTTTTACTCCTTTACCTTATGCCCTTCTAATCTGAGTCATCATATCTTTCCTACGGGGTTAAGGAAATAGGCTTTCTCTTCTTTCTATCAGGATCACATGTTACTAATCCATAGACTTATAAGATTGGTAAATTCAAGCCTCAGTTCAGTTCCTACTATCTCCGTGTATTCATAGTTGATCTCAGAACCTTGTTATTATGATGATCGAGTGGTTATGCCACCATTTTTGTAGCTTGTCTCAAATATTTTTGAGCCTTTACAGTCGTTATGCTGTCTGAGTCGTCCTAGGTTTCTAAACAATCTGATGCATTTGCAAAATCCTTTCCCTCTGGTTTTGATGTTCCTTTAGGCCAGGTTAATCACACTAATTGTTGAGTTGAGCTATTCTATTGCCTCGACATATATGTTGGAATTATTATTATGACCCTAGGTGTCTTAGGGAGTCACCTAGTAATCTAGCAATGCTTTGTATTCCCAGTGTGATGATTCTGGCCATCATTCTTGAAAGCATCCCGTGATGCCACTTAGCTAGTAGGCATTGTATTCCTGGGTTCTTGACCGAAGATTCACTCTACTTACCTCGTGTTGATAGTGTTGCTCGTACCTTTAGGATATTAGTAACCTTTGTGATAGTCTTCAAGGTCTGTGGTATATCATTCTTACAAATACCATGAACCATCCTTGGCAGAAGTTCCTCATTGAACCAAAAGATCACAACAAGAGTGCTCTCGATGAGTTCCCCATTCTATATTGTGACTCTGCCAATCCTAGCTCTTTGCATGGGTTATCCGGAAGAAATATGCTGAATTTGTTCGGCATACTAATCCATGCATCCACAACTCAGAAAGGCATATGTTCCTTTGAGTTGTCCCTCTTTAGTTGTCTTCTGACCTTCGCCTATCAATTGATAGTCAAGAGTATGCGTGCCTTCGTTCATTGATGCCTATTACTCTTGTGGTCCGTCAAGCCATTCTATTCCGGAATGACTAGGAGAAACAAACTCCAGTACCTCATCCATATCCAGGATTGGGTCAAAGTAGTTGAGCTCCGCAGATCAATGCCAGTCCAGCTTTTGTTCTATTCTACCCTGGAGTATTACCCCCTTTATGTTAGGATTGTCGTGAGAATTGCACCTTATCTTATGAATTCTTGATGCAGTGATACTTCTCACCATCATTATTCATTCCTCGGTCCCCGTGTTGTTGAACCGGAATGCCGACAAGTGAACTATGATGTGTGAAATCAATACTCCTAGCAACCGTGTTGCTTGGTAGTTAATGGACAATAATTTCATTCTTAGCGTGTTGGTTATTGAATCATCATCCTAAGGTTGATCGTGCTACCTAGTCCATATTTCCTGGTGCACTCTTCGATCGATGAGTTAGGATTGTGTCAATCTCTCGCTCTTTCGATCATATCGTCTTGCCCTGAAAAGCAAGATAGCTCCCGAGCTTAATAACATTTCGGTGGTTCGCGATTTTCCGATTATCTTCTCGGAAGTATCACCAGGTTGTCACCTGGCCGCTATGTTGAGCTCGTGATCAAGTTGGTTTCTTGTAGCCATCCCTTTCTCCAAGAATCTGTGTTGGATACCCCTGAGCTAGTTGGTTAAGCTACACAACAACTTGGAGAGTTGGAAGATAAAAGCTTGCCTAACATAGTTCGTTCCAAAGAGATATCCTTCTGTTTGTGTGTTAGTTGAAGAAAGATGATATTTTCATTGGTCCCTGTGATCAGTTGTTGGACCTATTGCCTTATCAAAACTTTGATTTGAGTGTGGGCTATCGTCAAATCAAGTTAGAACCAATGATATTTGTAATGTTGTCTTACTCGTGGTTGATTCCTCGAGCATACACCATTACATCTTTTGGTCTGACCAATACTATCACATTGTTCACATAATGGTGGAAGTCCAGTGATATGGAAAATCCGATGAGTTGTTGTTGAGCCCCTCAGCAACATTTTATCTCCTCCATAATTCATGATGAACATCAGGCTAGTGTTGGAAACTTGTGTAAGCATTATCTTCGTGTTCCATTCATGAGATATATGTTCGGAAGAGAGAAGTGACTTCCTCTAATTCACGTGCACTTGGTGTAAGTTGCTGCCATGGATCCGAGAAAGATTGTTTTGTTTCCTTTGGAAGCATCCCAAGTCAGTCATGCATGTGCAAAGTATACTATGGTTTGGTAGATTAATTACCTCCACTCCATATGTATCCCGTAGCACACCAAGCCACTGATTGATTTGTTCAAGGAGAAGAAGCTCCTTCTTAAGAATCATGACTTATGTTAGGACTTTGTTATCCTCGTTGATGGTTTTCCTCCTGAACTCGATAGTGTTTTGTTGTAAGACTACCATGTGATCATGTTTGTCTGGGACAACATGTTCACATATTTGTAGCAGAACCAGCTCATGTTTTGGAGCTTGCTATCGCAGTTCATTCCCCGAGAATCACACAACACCGTCTCGTCGATTTGTATTGCAAACTTCCATTTCCTTTCTAGACTTGATGAGTCTGGAATATTCGGACACCAACCAGACCAAAATCTCAGGCAGATATGATGGTTGGGACGTGTTCCAAGAATTATAATATTGGTCTCTCTATAACCTGGTAACGTGGATGTCGTGGCCAACGCACCTAGCCGGAAGGCCTATTATTGTAGTATCTTGGTTGAAGAAGTTGACCACCTCCCCATAGGGATTTCGTAGGATTTACTCCCTAGTTGTCCCTTATGGATTTTGGGTTTCCGAAGTATGACCTTTTACTTGCTGTTCTAGATATCAAACCATATCTATGAATGGGATACGCTAGTACATCAAGGAGAATATTAGAAGTGGAGTGTTAAATGTCTC
This sequence comes from Triticum aestivum, assembly GCF_018294505.1. Taxonomy (NCBI): domain Eukaryota; kingdom Viridiplantae; phylum Streptophyta; class Magnoliopsida; order Poales; family Poaceae; genus Triticum; species Triticum aestivum. The sequence continues at coordinate 143,836,920 of NC_057807.1, forward strand.
TCGGTCGATCATCCAGATTTTGTTCCCTTGGCTTTGCAAGGGTGAAATCTGAGAAAGTGTTGTCTTCCTTTCCATCTGCATCGTCCATCACTATTCATCATGGTAGTATGATGTGTTGCCAGGATCCTCGGCACGGATATTGGTAAAACTTTGATGAATATGGAAATGCTCAAGTTCTTGAGAGCACGCACAAGCACCAGGTGTTATCATCAACACTAACTGGGATTGCTCCCAGCTTCCTCGATTATGCTATAACCATTCCCACAGTGGAATCAATCTCTACTGTTGAGTTTCTCCCTAGTTACCAGAATCATTCCCAGCATTTGCATTTTGTTCCTAGCTTGCACCGCCAATGTACCGTTCTACCGTGGGTCCCATCCATTTCCGATGATAAGCAAAATCATCCACTGCGTTGTCTTCAACAAGGTAATCCACATCATCCATTCCAGTCCGGGTATGTCATTCATCCGAACCACTCCAAATGGTCGCTAGAGAATTGCCCTAGGCTGGTTTAGAGAGTCTCAATGATCTCTATATCAAAGGTAATTCTTTTTGCTACTCAAGGTAATAATCTACGAATCACCCTCCTCCAGGATATCTTGTTATGGTATCATGGCAACTCAACTCCTCGCTACGTTGACAACCGTTCACCACCTTCTTAAGCGTAAAATTGATGTCTACCTAGTGAACCTTCGTCATCTGCTTCACTCCATTCCTTTGGATGTGTGCTTTGTGTCTCAGCTCATGAGATGTTCCTATGTCTCATTCCGTGAGTTGATCCTGAGTTGCTCGATCTTCGAGAAGATCGATCCTTCTAGAGTTTCTTTTCCCTCTTGTTGTCATGTGGTAAGAGTTCCTGGAGCAAGATATCGAGACAAAGATGGTGATCGAATCAACGTTCTTATGAAGTGCACCTTGGATCATGAAGATCGTGGTAGCTTGTGACCCTCTGACTTCTTACCTCACGTCTTGAATCTCGGGACGAGATTCTTGTTTAGTGGGGGTGAGTTGTCACATCACTAGCTTCTGGCTTTGCATTAGGCTAGCTTCATGCATGCATCATGTTTAAATTTTATTTAACTTGAAATGGGGATTGCTCAAACCCTAGCACCAGATCAAATCAACTAGGTTCAAATAAAAAAATATTCTCAATGAACCCAAAATGCCTTCAGAAAAGTTCATCATTTTTGGATTGGTTTAAAACCTCTGCCAAAAATGGTGCACATATTTCTAGGTCCATTTTGGATTTTCGAATTAATTCATAAAGTATTTGAATTTGGGCATCTAAATGCTATAAATAATTTAAATGCTCAAATAATTCTGAAACTAAATATGGGCTGTTGCATATATTTCAGAAGGTGGCCACAATTATTTTCGGGATTTTTAGAAGTGCTCTGGTATTTTTAATAAAGCCCAAACAACTACAAAAAAATAGAAAACAGAAAGAGATAAGAAAGAGAAAGAGATAGGAAGCCCACCTGGGCCACTTACTTGGCCGGCCCAGCTGGCAGCCCAGCCAACAGGCCCAGCCCACCAGGGGCAGTGTTGTCTTCTTCCTCCTGCCAGGAGGAGAAGCAGCTGCGTGCCTGGCGCATAGCCGAGCCGCGCCAGCTCCTCCCTGCATGCCTGCCGCCTCCTCGACTCCTCCAGACGCGCCACGGAGACGCCCAGCACCCCCTGCACCAATCTCCTCTCTCCCTGGACCTCTTTCCCCCCTCTGCTCTCTCCCTATGACGCCACCGAACATGCCCATCGCCGCCGTTCGTCGTTGCCGCGACAACCATCGTCCCGACGATGCCCCGAACTGTTCCCGAGCTCCTGCACCTCGTCCCCAACCCCCTCACCGAGCCACGCGACTGGAAGACCCCCGAAGCACCGCCCCCGATGTCTTGTTCCTCCTCGGGTCTCCGAGATCGCCGGTGGCCATGTGTTGATTCACTAGAACCAGGACCTCCCCGAGCCCGGCGAGCTATTCTTCGAGATCGTTGTGAGCTCCTCTTCCTTTCCCCTCATATTCCATGGTGATTTTCGTTCGTTAGCTCGATTTCCGCCATCGCCGAGAGCTCCCGTCGCCGAGTTGCATCGCCGCCGTGGCCTGAGCTTGACCTGCTCTCGTCCGAGCATGCAGTAGTGCTCCAGGAGCTCCCATGGTGCTCATGCGCTACTCACCTGCTGGATAGCAAGCTGCAACCCCGCGCACGATCGAACCTGAGCCGCTGCCGCCGCTGAACCTCGTCGCTGGCCACTCTTCCGGCGACTCCAGCACCAACCGCCACCACCCCTAGATGCGCTGCACTGCCAGCTTTCCAACGGGACCGACCGCGCCCCGAACCACCCCTTGTATGTGAAACCCGAGCCTCTCCGGCGAGCAACCGCCGCGGAATGTGGTCACCGACGAGTAACCCCGGTGACCGCTGACATGGCGCCACCATTAGCCACTAATGACCCTACTAACTAAAACCCTAACCCACTTACATATGGGCCCCACGCCCTTAATTAACCATAGTTTAATTTCTGTTTAGTTTTAGCTAATCATAGTGGCCCACGCGTCAGCATTGACCTTGCTGACGTGGCCATTGACCAACCCCACCTGCCAGTGACCCGGGGCAGCACTGTGTCATTGACCAGTGGGACCCACTGGTCAGATTTGACCCAGCTGACCTCTGTTGACCTGCTGATGTCATGCTGACACAGTGCTGACGCAATATTCCTTTTCTGGAATTTAGCTTAATTTCTAAATAATCAGGAAAATCCAGAAAATGTTTAAAACTTCTAAAATTCATATAAAATCAACCGTAACTCCAAATGAAATATTTATATATGAAAAATGATCAGAAAAATACAATCTATCCATCTGTACCATTTGCATGCATGTTTGAGCAAGTTAACTTCACTGTTTAAGATGAAGCATGAATAGGACAACTTTGATAATAGTTTTGGAGTTGGAATTGATGTAGTTTTGAATTCCACTTCAATCAAATGACTTGCTGTTGCATTAGCCCAAATCACAGCATATTGCCATGTCATGAGCATGCATCATATTGTTGCATTGCATTGATTGTGTTTCCTTCTCTGTTGCCGGCAATTGTCCCCTCTCAGTAGACGTGGTTCCGACGATGAGATCGATGACACCGATGAAGAGATATACTATCTTCAGAAGTGCCAGGCAAGAAAAAACCCCTTGTTCATTCTGATACAATCCCACTCTCTCGCTCCTGCTCTCTTTTACTGCATTAGGACAACAATGATTCATCGGTTACATGCTGCGGTAGCTGAACCCCTTTCCTCTGCATGACCTGTCATTGCCACAGTAAATAAATGAAACCCACTAGCATGAGTAGGAGTTGTTTGAGCCCTGTTGTGCCTACTCATACTTGCTTGTTTGTCATGCCTGCTACTACTTAGAGTTGAGTCAGGTCTGATTCATCAGGGATGAATTGGAACAGTGATGAACATGTCCTACTATGTGTGAGCTAAGTGTGTGAACACGATTTGGTAAAGGTAGCGATGAGAGGACATGTAGGAGTACATGGTGCGTTGTCTCATTGAAACCGTCCTCAGGAACTGAGTTCTGTGTTGCAATCCATGAACAGTTACTACCACACATTGGGTTCCGATAACTCGAACCCTCTCGACTTATTAATCAACTCGATCTCTGTCTAGGAGTTGCAACTAGTTTCTGGTGTTTGTAGGTGGTGTTAGTAGTCTGCCAAGTGGCACCCGGTACAGGTGGGCTTGGGACAGACTGGGCACAATGGCACGGTGTACCAAGTGGCACCTGGATGGTTGGCTTGGGAACCCTGCACACATCGTTTGGGGCCGTGTGCGACACCCCGGCCGGATCTCCTTGCGGAAGGAACCCGAATAGGCGATAAGCCTGGACGAGAGACTTGTGTGGTTAGTCAGGTCGTGGCCGACACCCTCGCTGGGCTTCCGCTTGAAGGTTGCCGAGTACATGTCGTGTAAACAGCGATAAGTGGTGAGAGCGTGTGTGAAGAAGTACACCCCTGCATGGCTAACATTATCTATTTGAATAGCCGTATCCGTGGTAAAGGACTTCTGGGTTGCCTGTACAGTTCATAGACAAGTGAAAGTGGATACTCTAAAATACGCAAGATAAGCATGAGTGCTATGGATGGCGTTCTCGTAGGGAGACGGAGCAGATCCATAGTGGCGTATTGAAATGGTGAATATGTGGACTCGTGTGCACCACCTCAAAAGAGTTACTTGCAGTCGTAGTTCAGGATAGCCACCGAGACAAAGCTAGCTTGCTGCAGTCAAACCCCACCAACCCTTTGTTGATAATGATGCATATGTAGTTAGATCTGATGTAAGTCTTGCTGGGTACATTTGTACTCACGTTTTCTTAATTTATGTTTTTTGCAGAGAGACTTCAGTCTCGCTAGTAGTTCCGCATAGACTTCGACGTTTAGTTTGTTACCTCAGCTACGATCTTGTGCCCTTGGCAGGATCTGGTAGATAGTTAGGCTTCTAAGCGTCTTTCATTTGTAGATGTCTGTACTCAGACATGTTAAGCTTCCGTTTTGTGCTTTGACTTGTGTGATCTGAATGTTGGGTCATGAGACCCATGTTTGTAATATCTCGCTCCTCGGAGCCTATTGAATAAGATACTTGAGTTGTAGAGTCATGTTGTGATGCCATGTTGTATTTGCACATATCGAGCATATTGTGTGTATGCTATTGAAATGCTTGGTATGTGTGGGATCTGACTATCTAGTTGTTTATCCTTGGTAGCCTCTCTTACCGAGAAATGTCTCCTAGTGCTTCCACTGAGCCTTGGTAGCTTGCTACTTCTCCGGAACACTTAGGCTGGCCGGCATGTGTCCTTCTTCGTTCCTGTGTCTGTCCCTTCGGGGAAATGTCTCGTGGTGTCTACCGGAGTCCTGTTAGCCTACTACAGCCCGGTTTATCGGAGTCCTGCTAGCCCAGTTGCTATAGCCCGGATTCACTCGCAAATGACCGACACGTTCGTTGTTGGGTCATGTATGCACGTCCCTGTAAGTTAGTGCCACTTTGGGTTCACGACTAGCCATGTTAGCCCGGGCTCCTTGTCATATGGATGCTAGCAACACTATCATATACGTGTGCCAAAAGGCGCAAACGGTCCCGGGCAAGGTAAGGCGACACCCGTGGGAATACTGTGCGTGGGGCCGCAAAGTGATATGAGGTGTTGCATGCTAGATTGGTGTGGCTTTGAGTCGGGGTCCTGACATGATTACTGGTCTAGTTATCGATTGCCTAGGGACAAATGACTTTCTTGTTGACAAAAGCTATCCACTTTTATTTCCTTGCAATTTATCCATAGTTTTATTCTCGCAACATACTCATAGTTTTATTCTTGCCAAATAGTTTTATACTTGTTCTAGGTAAAGCAAATGTCAAGTGTGTATAGAGTTGTATTGGTGGTCGATAGAACTTGAGGGAATATTTGTTCTACCTTTAGCTCCTCATTGGGTTCGACACTCTTATTTACCGAAGAAGGCTAAAAACGATCACCTATACTTGTGGGTTATCATTGCCCCCTGGGTGTCTCCGTATTGAACCCATCCTTAATTCTTTCATCGTGCTTGGTCCTAGGTTGCTCCAATACACTTGTAGACACAAGAAAACAAAGAAAACTAATAAAAACCAAATAAATACACAAATGTCCAGTGCTCACAATGATAAGTGCAAAGCCGGTAATCATGTATAATGGCACATATTTGGTTCGATGGGACGTAATATATGAAGAGAACATGCAACAAATGAGCTCTAAAAATGCATGCAATATAGAGCCATCAACCTCCCCACGCTTAAACCTTGCTCGTCCTTGAGTAAGAAGGTTAACTACCAAAAGATCACTATTACCAACTCTAAAGATTACATTTAACCACATCCCAAAAATTATATCCATATTCATCGTGCAAGCATACAAAAGTTGACTAGCAAGGGAGTAATACAAGCTACCCCCTTAGTCCCATTGCCATGGAGGTTGAGAAAGAAGAAAATAGTTTTGTGGAGCCCAAATTCCAAGTGCCAAAGATTTAGAGAGAAGGTTAATATTATGTTAGGAACACAACCGTGCCTATCATAGACAAAAGAAACCATGCATTAGCTATCGCTTCAAAAGCACCAACCAGAGGCATACCAGGTACAATAGCAATGTTTGTCTGCATTATTCAACCGCTCAACTACCTATGAAGCAATGAGCACAAGCCCATGCTCACACTTAAGGTACAATAGCAATGTTTGTCTGCATTATTCAATAGCAATGATTGGGGTTTTGAGAAGTCAAAAACATAGAAAGTCTTGAATCAACGCAGTGGCCATTAGGCTATGGAGAAGGCCTTATGATTGATGTCAATGCAAAGAGTAGTGATCGCCATGCAACTAGGATGCACATGGAGCTATGAATATGTGAAAGCTCTCCTATGGACTAAGTGGGGGCATCCAACTTTGTCGGCGTTCTAGGAATGGGGGTCCCCAGACTTGCCTGCCTGCGGCCTGCAGCGTGGCTCAAGTGTAGGCCCAGTACGGGCCATCTTCATCAACGCAAACTCAAGACCCTCGCGAGGGGCCAAGCCTCGTGGGGCGGACGATGCAAGGCTTCCTCAGGAGCAGCCTCACCAGGAAGGCTCGCAAGGAGGTGGAGAGATCAAGGCAAGGGTACCTCGCGAGGTGCCTGTGACGCAAGCCATGACGATCGAGACCAGGTGGGCGCCAGGCGAGCACCGGCCTGCGCAGTGTCCTTGTTTCCTCTTTGGTGCAAAGGGGGCAAGCACAGGCGTGGAGTACCGAGGCATCAGGCAAAGGTTACCATTTCGGTGCAACAAGACCAGGACCAGTAGAGCGGTAGGATGGAGGTCACCGTGGAGCCCAAGACGGCGTCATTGCCAGTGCCTTTGGCATTCGAAGATCAACTTTAGTCAGGATAGCTTGTACTAGATGTTCCCCTTCAAAATGGTCGTTGTTGGCTCCCTTCCCACTCAATATTTGGGAAGAGAACTAGGGCCTCTATATAGAGAGATAGCCACCACAGTAGGAAGGCATCGAGTTCTCACCAAGCCAACGGGGACCGAATCTCTTCCTACGAGAACACCACACCAGCTCAAGAACACCTCTCGCGAGGCTGTTCTTCCCTTTGTATCGTTCTTCATCAACCCCTGAGGCAATCCACCACACCACACACTGGAGTAGGGTATTACACCACAACGGTGGCCCGAACCAGTATAAATCTTGTGTCCCGCGTGTTGTTCATCGTTTAGCTTAGATTCTCGCGAGGCATTTGGACGTGGATAGGTAGGGGGAAGATCTTCGCGCGCACCCCAGAGTTCGAACCTTAAGGGTCAGCCGGAACCCAACATCCGACATTTGGTGCACTAGGTAGGGGTGCGCCGGAATCTTTCTTCTGGTGTTCCGCGTTCGGTCATCCGTCGTGTCCATGGCTGACGCTCGCCGGGCTCGCGCCGAGCGTCGGGCCGCTCTTGCTTCCCGCGTCGCCCAGACGGCTCCCGTCGGTGGGTGTCCCCGTCCTCCCCCGTAGCATGCCGCCAACGCCGCCACCGGCCCAGTGGGGAACGAGCAGCAGGCCTCGTTGATGCATCCCTCAGTGCGTCGGGAAGGCCGCACCGCCACCCCGTCGCTGACTCCAGCTGGTTCGTCGTTGCACGCCCGTCGCGCTCCCACGGACGTGCACGCCGCGTTGCTCCTGACGCGTGAGCTCCTGCACTACCGTCTCATCGACGACCTCTAAGAGGAGTGGCTCGCTCGCATCACCGAGCTCGTCATTGCTGCAGGGGGATCCCCTGCGTCGTCCCTCTCGCTGCCTCGTCCTCCATCCTACGCGGGTGATGCAGCTCAGGAGGTGCCTCCGCCACCTCCTCCCCAAGAAGGCGCCCTGGATCCAAGGCGTGCGGCCCCTAGACAATATCCACCGCGTCCATCACACGCATGACAAGAAAGGATGATGAGGACATGACTACCTTGGATATGACCAAAAATATTGCATACATGCATATTTGTCAGGTGATTTCTAGTGCAAACTATTCAATAATCTATTTATGTTATGTAGAACAAACATACTTCACACACTTTTGTGTTTTGTCTAATTGCATGTGTATGGGACATTTGTACAATACACATATGAAGATAAGGGAAAAGGAGAAGTTTAGGTGTTGTTCAAAAAGTCCTCTCACGTCACTTTTGGGTCAAGAGAAGATAGAGTCCAAGTCTGTCACGTTCTGGATTCAGATTCGGACTGCACAGACATACCTAAATCAAAACGCCAAAAACTTTTTCATACGGACTCCGAATTGGGTGATTCTTTTTTTTGTTGGACAGTAGATTTCATGCTCTTTCCAACCCAATTGGAATCACCTTAAAATCCGTCCGGAGCGTTGAGTTATGGACGAAACAATCTGACGCTGCACCAGAATCCGAGTCAAACTACAAGTCCAAAGGTGTTACGTCACCCCCACTTGGCCCATTGGCCTTGTACGACCTAGGGTTAGTTGTAGGCTGCCTTGGGACGTCCTCCCACCTCCTTGGCCACCACCCCTTGCTCCTATATAAGTAGATCCATCTAGTAGCTTTTCCCTTGGGATTTGTTTAGTTAAAAGTTAGCCATTGCAACTTCGTGTACTTCGTTTGTGTCCAACAACCAGACCAAGACCGCTTACGGATCCCCACTTTTATCAATACTTCATATATACTCGCAATATTCAGATTGTTTTTATCATATTCTTGCTTGTTCTTCGATTGCTTGCAGGAATAGACCTTCGTGGTCAGGTTGATTGTGCTCCGGCGTGGTCAATATCCTCTCGGAGTTGGTTTAGCGATTGCTAAGGCGCAACGTCGTGCACGTTTGTAGTCGGATCATCAAAGTCATCTTCACCAAATCGATAGTTATCATCTCATCAAAAGATCGGGACACCTCCGCCTCTATCAAGTGGTATCAGTTTTCAGGTTGCTCGGTGAGAATTTCCAGTTTTCCTAGATTTGATTTATTTTCTTACCTATTGTCCAAGAAAAAGCCACACAAAAAAGTTAGATCTATTCATCCTTTATCCAAGCCAGTCTGAACCTTTGCAATTTTCTATTCATTGCTTGCATAGTTGAATTATCGGTTGCATCGTCGTGTCAGTTGCTGGTCTTAGTGTCTAGTTCCTTTAGAGTTTCGAGTTCTGTTCACATTAGTCACGCCGCCACTGCATCATTATCCCTTCCGCTGTCCACCATCCCATCCATTAATTTCCACCACGTGCTACGCACTGTTCATTGTCATAATCATAGTTGAGGTCACTCACATCTTCGCCTGATCCAATCTGCATCTTATCTAGTTTGTCTTGGAAAGAGGGTGAAAAAGAAGATAGAGAAAAAAAGAGAAAAAAAGAGAAATAAAAAGAAAAAGAGAGAGAAGAAAAAGAGAAAAAAAGCGTGAGAAAAAAAAGAGAAAAAAAACAGATCTATCTAGAATCAATCTCGTACCTGAATTCGGATTGGAATCTGTTTTGCGCACTGTTCAGTAAAACAGGTGTATCTTCCTCATACAAAGTCCGTTTTGGCTCCGTGAGTACTCATATTGAAGCTAGCGACAACCGCATCTAAATAGTTACAGAAACTTGTTCAATATTTGATACCTCAAAATCGGCTTCTAAATAGGTCTTTTTGCCCTCCGAAGTTCGTGAACACAGCTTGTTCCAATTTTTCAGGCCAGTTTTAGAATGTTTTGACTCCTCATATCAATTCGGAATTGAGTGATTCTTTTTGCATTGGAAAGCTTGAGTTAGTAGCATTCTTTGAAAATTTATCAGAAAATTGGCTCAAATTTTTCAAGAGGAAAGTTGGAGAGAGTTGTTGTATATCCTGCTTGGCAGTTGTTTTTCATCATTATCTTTACTGCCGTTGTGATCTTCACTTATATCTTGCTGTCCAGAGCTACTTAGTATCCTTCATTGATGCTAGTTGTGCTACGTCGTGACCTCATTAGTGTTGTAGGCTCGCGTCTCTAGTCCGGTCTAGCTTAGGACCAGCACAGTGCCGTCGTTGAGCGTTTATTCAACATTGCATCTTTGAATTGATTATTGCTAATCTTTTGCTACCATATATAGCCAACCCAGCTCCACATATTTCTACACCGTGTATATGTACGTTCCCCTGTCAATCGCTTTACACAATCTTCAGAGTTACTTGACACCGTTGGTTGCCTGTCACCACCTGCCGCATGGTAAGAACTTGTAAGATATTGCTATTTGCTTTACTGTGAGCACTTTACAACCACATCCTAGTAGTTCATGGGAACATTATTCTCGAATTTTGTTTCTTGTTTCTACTAATCATGACAGGTTTCGAAGATAGAAGTTCTTGGACGACGAACACATCTTCACCATCACGAGAGTTGGGACAACACACACAAGGACATGGCCAGGTTAGCTCTTTACCGTCATTTGAGGGTAGATATAATCCTGCTATTTATCTAGCTTGGGAGCTTGAAGTAGAACAAGTTTTTAGTCACCATGGCTTTTCTGAACTTGAGCGAGTACGAGCTGCCACTAGAGCATTTACTGGTTTTGCTTCTGTTTGGTGGAGTGTGCATTGTAAGAAAAACATTGATAACCAACCCACAACTTGGAAAGATTTGAAAGATGTAATGAGAAAACAATTTTTCCCTCCTTACTATCGTCGTGAATTGCTTCGCAAATTTGAACAATTTAAACAAGGCAATAACACTGTTCATGCTTACTACCAAGAGTTCAAATCTTATATGCATCATTGTGACATAGAAGAATCTGAGGATGATACAATGAATAGATTTTTTGGTGGTTTGAACCATGATATTCAGGCAAGATTTATGTATATTCCTCGTTGCATTACTGGTATGTATGTTCATGCTTGTACCTTTGAGAGACAGTTACAGGAGGATGCATTGGGTGACTACAACAACTACTATTCCACTTCATGCTCACCACCGCCGGTTGGTTCCTCCACCATTGCACCTACTAGAGCAGCCCCACCTCGGATTGTGAGCGCGACATCATCTCAAGAGTATGGTGCATTGTCTACGTCTGTACCTACATCAGCTACGTCTTTGCGACAAGGTAACAGTAAAGGTATTGATGATATAACTTCACATGAGAATGATGCATCCCTAGTTAACTTGAATGCATCATGTGTTGAGTTACCTGGTGATTTGAGCACAACACCTATTTTAGAGAATCTTGATACTGTCATGAATGCGTCATGTGATCAAACAACTGAAATACCAACAATTTTGAGTGCACCCATTGAATTAACTGTTGATGCAAAAGAATCAATGTTTAATCATTTTGATATGACCTTTAATCTTGGTGATGATTCTGTGTTGAATGACTTATTGCATGTTTGCTTATTTAAGCATATTGTAGCATGTAAATTTGATGCAAGTAAAGTTTATTCACCAATGTTGGGATGGTTTAATGATGAACATTGTCAATCTTTTGAAATGAATAAGAGCTTCACTTATATGTGCAAACTGAGTTGCAATATTTTCATGCCTTCTACTTCTTGTGCTAATTTTTTGGCTTTATATTTTATGAACTATGCAAGTTACTCATCTATTCATGTGTCATATATGCAAAAATTGAGGGAAATAAAAATGGATGACATATACATATACAACATGTACACCTTGTCTCTTTTGTTAGCCACATTTCAGATTAAGCAACGCCGAGGACGGCTTTATTTTCAAGAAGGGGAGGTTGATGAGGACATGACTACCTTGGATATGACCAAAAATATTGCATACATGCATATGTGTCAGGTGATTTCTAGTGCAAACTATTCAATAATCTATTTATGTTATGCAGAACAAACATACTTCACACACTTTTGTGTTTTGTCTAATTGCAGGTGTATGGGACATTTGTACAATCCACATATGAAGATAAGGGAAAAGGAGAAGTTTAGGTGCTGTTCAAAAAGTCCTCTCACGTCACTTTTAGGTCAAGAGAAGATAGAGTCCAAGTCTGTCACATTCTGGATTTAGACTCGGACTGCACAGACATACCTAAATCAAAACGCCAACAAATTTTTCATACGGACTCCGAATTGGGTGATTCTTTTTTTGTTGGAAAGTAGATTTCATGCTCTTTCCAATCCAATTGGAATCACCTTAAAATCCGTTCGGAGCGTTGAGTTATGGACGAAACAATTTGACGCTGCACCAAAATCTGAGTCAAACTACAAGTCCAAAGGTGTTGTGTCACCCCCACTTGGGCCCATTGGCCTGCGCAGTGTCCTTATTTCCACTTTGGTGCAAAGGGGGCAAGCACAGGCGTGGAGTACCGAGGCATCAGGCAAAGGTTACCATTTCGGTGCAACGAGACCAGGACCAGTAGAGCGGCAGGATGGAGGTCACCGTGGAGCCCAAGACGGCGTCATTGCCAGTGCCTTTGGCAGTCGAAGATCAACTTTAGTCAGGATAGCTTGTACTAGATGTTCCCCTTCAAAATGGTCGTTGTTGGCTCCCTTCCCACTCAATATTGGAGAAGAGGACCAGGGCCTCTATATAGAGAGATAGCCACCACAGTAGGAAGGCATCGAGTTCTCACCAAGCCAACGGGGACCGAATCTCTTCCTACGAGAACACCACACCAGCTCAAGAACACCTCTTGCGAGGCTGTTCTTCCCTTTGTATTGTTCTTCATCAGCCCCTGAGGCAATCCACCACACCACACACTGGAGTAGGGTATTACACCACAACGGTGGCCCGAACTAGTATAAATCTTGTGTCCCTCGTGTTGTTCATCGTTTAGCTTAGATTCTCGCGAGGCATTTGGACGTGGATAGGTAGGGGGAAGATCTTCGCGCGCACCCCAGAGTTCGAACCTTGAGGGTCAGCCGGAACCCAGCATCCGACATTTGGTGCGCTAGGTAGGGGTGCACCGGAATCTTTCTTCCGGTGTTCCGCGTTCGGTCATCCATCGTGTCCATGGCTGACGCTCACCGGGCTCGCGCCGAGCGTCGGGCCGCTCTTGCTGCCCGCGTCGCCCAGACGGCTCCCGTCGGCGGATGTCCCCGTCCTCCCCTGTAGCCTGCCGCCAACGCCGCCACCGGCCCGGTGGGGAACGAGCAGCAGGCCTCGTTGATGCATCCCTCAGTGCGTCGGGAAGGCCGCACCGCCACCCCGTCGCTGACTCCAGCTGGTTCGTCGTCGCACGCCCGTCGCGCACCCACGGACATGCACGTCGTGTTGCTCCTGATGCGTGAGCTCCTGCACTACCATCTCATCGACGACCTCTACGAGGAGTGGCTCGCTCGCATCACCGAGATCGTCAGTGCTGCAGGGGGATCCCCTGCGTCATCCCTCTTGCTGCCTCGTCCTCCATCCTACGCGGGTGATGCAGCTCAGGAGGTGCCTCCGCCACCTCCTCCCCGAGAAGGCGCCCTGGATCCAAGGCGCGCGCCCCCTAGACGAGATCCACCGCGTCCATCACACGCATGACAAGAAAGGATGATGAGGACATGACTATCTTGGATATGACCAAAAATATTGCATACATGCATACTTGTCAGGTGATTTCTAGTGCAAACTATTCAATAATCTATTTATGTTATGTAGAACAAACATACTTCACACACTTTTGTGTTTTGTCTAATTGCAGGTGTATGGGACATTTGTACAATCCACATATGAAGATAAGGGAAAAGGAGAAGTTTAGGTGATGTTCAAAAAGTCCTCTCACGTCACTTTTGGGTCAAGAGAAGATAGAGTCCAAGTCTGTCACGTTCTGGATTCAGATTCGGACTACACAGACATACCTGAATCAAAACGCCAACAACTTTTTCATACGGACTCCGAATTGGGTGATTCTTTTTTTGTTGGAAAGTAGATTTCATGCTCTTTCCAATCCAATTGGAATCACCTTAAAATCCGTCCGGAGCGTTGAGTTATGGACCAAACAATCTGACGCTGCACCAGAATCCGAGTCAAACTACAAGTCCAAAGGTGTTACGTCACCCCCACTTGGGCCCATTGGCCTTGTACGACCTAGGGTTAGTTTTAGGCTGCCTTGGGACGTCCTCCCACCTCCTTGGCCGCCACCCCTTGCTCCTATATAAGTAGATCCATCTAGTAGCTTTTCCCTTGGGATTTGTTTAGTTAAAAGTTAGTCATTGCAACTTCGTGTACTTCGTTTGTGTCCAACGACCAGACCAAGACCGCTTACGGATCCCCACCTTTATCAATACTTCATATATACTCGCAATATTCAGATTGCTTTTATCATATTCTTGCTTGTTCTTTGATTGCTTGCAGGAATAGACCTTCGTGGTCAGGTTGATTGTGCTCCGGCGTGGTCAATACCCTCTCGGAGTTGGTTTAGCGATTGCTAAGGCGCAACGTCGTGCACGTTTGTAGTCAGATCGTCAAAGTCATCTTCACCAAATCGATAGTTATCATCTCATCGAAAGATCGGGACACCTCCGCCTCTATCAAGTGCCCTCGTTCCCAAGAAGGTGCTCGCGTTCTGTGACGGCGTCCGCGACGTCAAGATGAAGGAGGAACTGGCGATCCACGAAGATCTGTGCACGTCTCTGGAGCTGTTCAACCTGGCGACCAAGTGCGTAAGGGCTGAGGAGGGACGCCTCTCCCTTCTTGAGCTCCCAGCTACAGATCCAGAAGAAAAGAAAGCCAAGGCCAAAGATGGGAAGCGCAAGGGAGTAGATGTGCTCGCAGCAGAGCCGGATACTAAGCGCGGTAGGGACCAGCCGGAGTCGTCCAAGGGCAGCCGGTACTGCATGCACCACGATCTCCACACCCACAACACCAACGAATGCCAAGAGCTCAGGGCCGTGTGAGAAGGCCGTGTTGGTCGACGCCCCGAGCGCAACAATCGGGGCTATGGCCGAGGCGGAGGAAGAGGTGGAGGACGATGGGACGACCGTGGCCCTCACCAAGGGTGGCGTGACTGGCCTCGCGAGGACCGCTGGCAGGACCAGCCTCACGAGGGGGCTTGGAGGGATCAGCCTCGTGAGGATCGCCCACAAGGCAACGTAGGCCTTCCTCCTCTGCCACCACCACCAAGAAGGAATGACGACCATCACCAGGACGAGGGGGCTGGGGGGCTTCCAGGAGCCGCGTGCTATCGCTTGCATCTCGGGCGGTGCCCAGGCCCCGGCCTCTCAGTGCATCTTCAAGCAGTTTGCTCGCGAGGTGAATGCAGTCCTCCCCAAGCTCGAGGCCACGCGCCCTCTCAAGTGGTCCGCGTGCGCCATCACGTTCAGCTCAGCGGATCAGCTCAAGTGTGCGGCGACAGCTGGTGTCCTCCCAATGCTCTGTTCCCTAGTCATTAGCAATGTGCAAGTTACCAGGACCCTCATCGACGGTGGAGCAGGACTCAACGTCCTGTCCATCGAGACATTCAACAATCTCCAAGTGCCATACGATCAGCTTCAACCAACCAAGCCTTTCTCGGGAGTCATTGATGGTTCCACTATCCCGATAGGGCAAGTCTGCCTCCCTGTCACCTTTGGACAGTGCAAGAACTACCATACTGAGTTCATTGACTTTGAAGTTGCACACATTCTCCTGCCATACAATGCCATCCTTGGATATCTAGCCCTGGCCAAGTTTATGGCAGTGACTCACCATGGCTACAACGTCCTCAAGATGCCAGGAAGCGGCGGAGTCATCACAGTCCCCTGTGAAGAGAAGGATGCAGTGTGCTCTCTTGAGCGCACCTTCCAAGCCGCGTCAATCAAGGACCCAGGCAACAAGAGTGGAAACCTCCCTGAAGCAGCTCCCAAGAAGAATAATACATCACCCATCTCAAGGCCTCAGGAGGCAGGCACCTCCGGTGGCACCGCATCAGGATCTGCGCCAATCCAAGGGGCGCCGCCGTCCGTCGCATAGGAAGGCACGCCCGACGCCCTCCCCGGGCAAGGCTCGGGGGCTCTCTCCTGGAGGGCCACTGACTTTGCCAAGATCACGAGGGAGGTGCTCGGGCACCACTTGGAGGCATGCTTCTTGGCACACTTCCCTCAGGAAGGCATAAGGCAAGGAGTGTTGGGGAACGTTGCAGAAAATTAAAAATTTTCCTACGGTTTCACCAAGATCCATCTATGAGTTCATCTAAGCAACAAGTCAAGGGAGTGAGTTTGCATCTACATACCACTTGTAGATCGAGAGCGGAAGCGTTCAAGGGGATGGTGATGATGGAGTCGTACTCGCCGTGATTCGGATCACCGATGACCAAGTACTGAACGGACAGCACCTCCGCTTTCAACACACGTACGGGACGGGAGACGTCTCCTCCTTCTTGATCCAGCAAGGGGGAAGGAGAGGTTGATGATGATCCAGCAGCACGACGGCGTGGTGATGGATGCAGCAGAACTCCAGCAGGGCTTCGCCAAGCGACTACGGGAGGAGGACGAGGTGTAGCAGGGGGAGGGAGGCGCCAAGCACAAGGGTGCGGCTGCCCTCCCCCTTGCCCTCCTTTATATAGGCCCCCAGGGGGGCGCCGGCCCTGGGAGATTGAATCTCCTAAGGGGGCGGCGGCCAAGGGGGGAGGAGTGCCCCCCAAGGCATGTGGTGCGCCCCCCCCCCACCCTAGGGTTTCAACCCTAGGCGCAGGGGGTGGGCCTAGGGGGGCGCACCAGCCCACTATGGGCTGGCTCCCCTCCCACTTCAGCCCATGGGGCCCTCCGGGATGGGTGGCCCCACCCGGTGGACCCCCGGGACCCTTCCGGTGGTCCCGGTACATTACAGGGTGACCCCGAAACTTTCCCGATGGCCGAAATACCACTTCCTATATATAATTCTTTACCTCCGGACCATTCCGAAACTCTTCGTGAGGTCCGGGATCTCATCCGAGACTCCGAACAACATTCGGTATACTGCATACTCGTATTCATACAACCCTAGCGTCACCGAACCTTAAGTGTGTAGACCCTACGGGTTCGGAAGACACGCAGACATGACCGAGACGACTCTCGGGCAATAACCAACAGCGGGATCGGGATACCCATGTTGGCTCCCACATGCTCCTCGATGATTTCATCGGATGAACCACGATGTCGAGGATTCGATCAAATCCCGTATACAATTCCCTTTGTCAATCGGTACGTTACTTGCCCGAGACTCGATCGTCGGTATCCCAATACCTTGTTCAGTCTCGTTTCCGGCAAGTCACTTTACTCGTACCGTAATGCATGATCCCGTGATCAACCACTTGGTCACTTTGAGCTCATTATGATGACGCATTACCGAGTGGGCCCAGAGATACCTCTCCGTCATACGGAGTGACAAATCCCAGTCTCGATCTGTGTCAACCCAACAGACACTTTCGGAGATACCTGTAGTGCACCTTTATAGTCACCCAGTTACGTTGTGACGTTTGGTACACCCAAAGCACTCTTACAGTATCCGGGAGTTACACGATCTCATGGTCTAAGGAAGAGATACTTGACATTGAAAAAGCTCTAGCAAACGAACTACACGATCTTTGTGCTATGCTTAGGTTTGGGTCTTGTCCATCACATCATTCTCCTAATGATGTGATCCCGTTATCAACGACATCCAATGTCCATAGCCAGGAAACCATGACTATCAGTTGATCAAAACGAGCTAGTCAACTAGAGGCTCACTAGGGACATATTGTGGTCTATGTATTCACACGTGTATTACGATTTCCGGATAATACAGTTATAGCATGAATAAAAGACAATTATCAAGAACAAGGAAATATAATAATACTTTTATTATTGCCTCTAGGGCATATTTCCAACAGTCTCCCACTTGCACTAGAGTCAATAATCTAGTTACATTGTGATGAATCGAACACCCATAGAGTTCTGGTGTTGATCATGTTTTGCTTGCGAGAGAGGTTTAGTCAACGGATCTGCGACATTCAGATCCGTATGTACTTTGCAAATATCTATGTCTCCATCTTGAACATTTTCACGGATGGAGTTGAAACGACGCTTGATGTGCCTGGTCTTCTTGTGAAATCTGGGCT
The DNA here is from genome assembly GCF_018294505.1 of Triticum aestivum. Lineage (NCBI taxonomy): Eukaryota > Viridiplantae > Streptophyta > Magnoliopsida > Poales > Poaceae > Triticum > Triticum aestivum. The sequence goes on from NC_057807.1 coordinate 143,854,913, forward strand.
CCTTCGCAAGGGCAATAGCTCCAGTATTGTCACAGAAAAGTTTGATCGGCCCCGACGCATTGGGTATGACTCCTAGGTCGGTGATGAACTCCTTCACCCAAATAGCTTCATGCGCTGCCTCCGAGGCTGCCATGTACTCCGCTTCACATGTAGATCCCGCCACTATGCTCTGCTTGCAGCTGCACCAGCTTACTGCTCCACCATTCAACATATACACGTATCCGGTTTGTGACTTAGAGTCATCCAGATCTGTGTCGAATCTTGCGTCGACGTAACCCTTTACGACGAGCTCTTCGTCACCTCCATAAACGAGAAACATGTCCTTTGTCCTTTTCAGGTACTTCAGGATGTTCTTGACCGCTGTCCAGTGTTCCTTGCCGGGGTTACTTTGGTACCTACCTACCAAACTTACGGCAAGGTTTACATCAGGTCTGGTACACAGCATGGCATACATAATAGATCCTATGGCTGAAGCATAGGGGATGACACTCATCTCTTCTTTATCTTTTGCCGTGGTCAGGCATTGAGCCGAGCTCAATCTCACACCTTGCAATACAGGCAAGAACCCCTTCTTGGACTGATCCATTTTGAACTTCTTCAAAATCTTATCAAGGTATGTGCTTTGTGAAAGACCTATGAGGCGTCTCGATCTATCTCTATAGATCTTAATGCCTAATATATAAGCAGCTTCTCCAAGGTCCTTCAATGAAAAACACTTATTCAAGTAGGCCTTAATGTTGTCCAAAAGTTCTATATCATTTCCCATCAAGAGTATGTCATCTACATATAATATGACAAATGCTACAGAGCTCCCACTCACTTTCTTGTAAACGCAGGCTTCTCCATAAGTCTGCATAAACCCAAACGCTTTGATCATCTCATCAAAGCGAATGTTCCAACTCCGAGATGCTTGCACCAGCCCATAAATGGATCGCTGGAGCTTGCATACTTTGTTAGCATTCTTAGGATCGACAAAACCTTCCGCCTGCATCATATACAGTTCTTCCTTAAGATGTCCATTAAGGAATGCCGTTTTGACATCCATCTGCCATATCTCATAATCATAGTATGCGGCAATTGCTAACATGATTCGGACGGACTTCAGCTTCGCTACAGGAGAGAATGTCTCGTCGTAGTCAATCCCTTGAACTTGTCGATAACCCTTAGTGACAAGTCGAGCTTTATGGATGGTAACATTTCCATCCGCGTCCGTCTTCTTCTTAAAGATCCATTTGTTTTCTATCGCTCGCCGATCATCGGGCAAGTCTGTCAAAGTCCATACTTTGTTTTCATACATGGATTCTATCTCGGATTTCATGGCTTCAAGCCATTTGTTGGAATCTGGGCCCGCCATCGCTTCTTCATAGTTCGAAGGTTCACCGTTGTCTAACAACATGATTTCCAGGACGGGGTTGCCGTACCACTCTGGTGCGGAACGTGTCCTTGTGGACCTACGAAGTTCAGTAGCAACTTGATCTGAAGTACCTTGATCATCATCATTATTTTCCTCTTCAGTAGGTGTAGGCATCACAGGAACATTTTCCTGAGCTGCACTACTATCCCGTTCAAGAGGTAGTACTTCATCGAGTTCTACTTTCCTCCCACTTACTTCTTTCGAGAGAAACTCCCTTTCCAGAAAGGATCCGTTCTTGGCAACAAAGATCTTGCCCTCCGATCTTAAGTAGAAGGTATACCCAACGGTTTCCTTAGGGTATCCTATGAAGACGCATTTTTCCGACTTGGGTTCGAGCTTTTCAGGTTGAAGTTTCTTGACATAAGCATCGCATCCCCAAACTTTTAGAAACGACAGCTTAGGTTTCTTCCCAAACCATAATTCATACGGTGTCGTCTCAACGGATTTAGACGGTGCCCTATTTAAAGTGAATGTAGCTGTCTCTAGAGCGTATCCCCAAAATGATAGCGGTAAATCGGTAAGAGACATCATAGACCGCACCATATCCAATAGAGTGCGATTACGATGTTCGGACACACCGTTACGCTGAGGTGTTCCAGGCGGCGTGAGTTGTGAAACGATTCCACATTTCCTTAAGTGTGTACCAAATTCGTGACTTAAGTATTCTCCTCCACGATCTGATCGTAGGAATTTTATCTTTCGGTCACGTTGATTCTCTACCTCATTCTGAAATTCCTTGAACTTTTCAAAGGTCTCAGACTTGTGTTTCATTAAGTAGACATACCCATATCTACTCAAGTCATCAGTGAGAGTGAGAACATAACGATATCCTCCGCGAGCCTCAACGCTCATTGGACCGCACACATCGGTATGTATGATTTCCAACAAGTTGGTTGCTCGCTCCATTGTTCCGGAGAACGGAGTCTTGGTCATCTTGCCCATGAGGCATGGTTCGCATGTGTCAAATGATTCATAATCGAGAGACTCCAAAAGTCCATCAGCATGGAGCTTCTTCATGCGCTTGACACCAATGTGACCAAGGCGGCAGTGCCACAAATATGTGGGACTATCATTATCAACTTTACATCTTTTGGTATTCACACTATGAATATGTGTAACATTACGCTCGAGATTCATTAAGAATATACCATTGACCATCGGAGCATGACCATAAAACATATCTCTCATATAAATAGAACAACCATTATTCTCGGATTTAAATGAGTAGCCATCTCGTATTAAACAAGATCCAGATACAATGTTCATGCTCAAACTTGGCACCAAATAACAATTATTAAGGTTCAAAACTAATCCCGTAGGTAAATGTAGAGGCAGCGTGCCGACGGCGATCACATGATCCCGTGATCAACCACTTGGTCACTTTGAGCTCATTATGATGATGCATTACCGAGTGAGCCCAGAGATACCTCTCCGTCATACGGAGTGACAAATCCCAATCTCGATCCGTGTCAACCCAACAGACACTTTCGGAGATACCTGTAGTGCACCTTTATAGTCACCCAGTTACGTTGTGACATTTGGTACACCCAAAGCACTCTTACAGTATCCGGGAGTTACACAATCTCATGGTCTAAGGAAGAGATACTTGACATTGAAAAAGCTCTAGCAAACGAACTACACGATATTTGTGCTATGCTTAGGTTTGGGTCTTGTCCATCACATCATTCTCCTAATGATGTGATCCCGTTATCAATGACATCCAATGTCCATAGCCAGGAAACCATGACTATCAGTTGATCACAACGAGCTAGTCAACTAGAGGCTCACTAGGGACATATTGTGGTCTATGTATTCACACGTGTATTACGATTTCCGGATAATACAGTTATAGCATGAATAAAAGACAATTATCAAGAACAAGGAAATATAATAATACTTTTATTATTGCCTCTAGGGCATATTTCCTACAAGGAGGGCCCAACCCTTAGGAGTTCATCACCAAGGTTACTCGTGAGCTGCAGGAATCGAGAGTCATGCGTGGCAACCACCGCCTGCCCAATGTAGCTCCCCATCCAGGTGAGGATGGCGGGCTACACGTCTGCATCGACTACCCAGGGCTCAATCGAGTCGCGTCCCAAGAGCGCCTCTGGCCTTCGCGTGTGGGGCGTTGCGAGGGTCCACCTCACAGCTACGTTCGCATGCCTTTCAGCGTGCCGAACGCGGCTGTTGCTCACCAGCGTCTGATGAGGAGCATTCTGGAGGCTCAGGTGGCCAGGCACCGTGTGTTCCTGGAGGAAATGGAGATGGGCCTCGCCGAGCCGCCCGTACCTCCAGAGCCTCCCGAGGCTCAGAGTTCCGAAGGCTCGTGAGGATTGGCTTCCTCACCGCGCACCGCCAGCTACTCCAACAATCGCTCTGCAACGGTATCAGGTGACACCTTTCAAGTTTCATTTCAGCTGGGAGTGCCCTCAGGGCCACATCATTCCCAGGTCGCGTGGGTCTGTCCTCGCGGCATGTATCCGTTTTGCTTATGTCTTTAGCTTACTTTGTTGGGGGCACCCCAAGCCGCTCGGGCCTGACCCAGTGGCATGTGCCTTTCCTGCATCTATCTAAGTTGGATTGCCTTTTCATGCTCAACTTGCCTATGGTTATCGCCTCTCGCCCGTCGCGGCCCATTTTTCTCCCTCATGGAAACTGCTTGCACGTTAAAAGGGGGGCGCCCGAGCATCGCGACTCAGGGGCTCTTACTGGCTCTCCAGCCCTCACCCCCTGGCCTTGTCCACAGCATCGCGACCTGGCATACCAGCGGCGGCTGAGCCTGCTCGAGGGCCGGGACCTGAGGACGTAGAGAAATTGCATCTAACCCTCATGCAGGAACACTCAGCTACCCAAGGCTCAAGATCGGGCGCAACCCGCCTTAAGGTAGGGCCTCGTGAGTCCCGCGCTGGCTCACGAGTGCCCAGATACACCTCGTCTAGCCCTACCGTGCCGGCCACGTGTCAGGGTGGGGATGTACACGCCCCGGGGATCCTCCCGGAGGGGGCCCCCCTCCCACGTACGAGTGGAAGCACCATGCTCCGTGCTGGCTGACGACACTCCCGAGGAGCGGCTATGCCCGTACACATACGGAAGCGCTATGCTCCACGCTGGTGATAAATAACTAAGGGAATCCAACGGCTGTATCAACCTCAGAGAGCCCAGGGCTCAATGTCTGGACTCACCGCAACGCCTCCCCTCAGGAGCACTGCGCAAGGGGGTTGGGCACGGGGGCTGCGCCCGGGTCACGCCCGAGCGCACGCCACCCAGCCAGGTCCCTCGGACCTGGTCGTCGCGCACCCCTCCCCGAGCGGAGCCAAGGTATGAAGACTGTTTGAGCATCAAGGGGGACTCCTGAGCATCGCGACTCGGGAGCCTAACTGGTCACGTAGCCCCTCACTCCTTAGTTTCGAAAGGCTAACGGCAGTCGAGGTATGCGCGGGGCCGGGCCTTGCCGACGTAGAACGACAGATCCTCTCCTACACCCGCTCCCTATTTGTGGTTTGTGCGTTAATGGGGACTCCTGAGCATCGCGACTCAGGAGCCTAACTTGCCACGTAGCCCCTCACTCCTTAGTCCCGTCCTGGTGATCCGGTCGGGGCTAACGGCGGCTGAGGTATGCGCGGGGTCGGGCCCTGCCGACGTACAACACAAGCAAATAGGAAGGAAACCGCAAAATCTAGCAAATTCAGAAGCAAATATTACAGACCATAAATTGTTCTCACAATACCAAACACAAGTTTAAACGCCTCCACGAGGCACGGTGCATGTTGCAGGAATCGAAGCAGGAAAGAAGCCGTGAGAAGATCACCCCTGGGCCACGCCACCGCGCGTGGTGGAGTTGCGCTTGTCAGCTCCACCCCCCGAGGCCGCGGAGCCAGTAGCGCCTTGCTTGGGTGCGGTGTTGAAGGTGCGGAACTTCGCCAGCAAGGCCTCCGCTCAGCCCTTCACGGCCTTGGCAGCAGCGGCGGAGCGCTTGGCACCCACAGGCTCCAGCAGGTCATCAAGGTTGGCGTCGGGGTTGCGGAGGTAGACGTGGCTGAGGATCCGCGTCAGCGCTACAGAGGAAAGGACGCGAGCCTCAACTTCGGCCATGGGGCCGATGCCGGTCACGACCTCCTCAAGCGCCTCGACCAGGAAGGGAACCAGCTTGGCGGGGCCTTCCGTGGCTCCGGCCAGCGGTTTCTCCAGGCCCTCTTCATAAAGCGTCTTCAGCACCGTGCGAGCCCTCTCCTCATAATGCGTGAAGGCTGCGCGGTCCTCGGCCAAGACCTTCGCCTTGGCATCCAGCTCAACCCTCTTTGTTTTCAGCATCTGCTCCAGCGTCTCCAGCCGGCCGCAATCAGCTGAGAGTTCGGTGTCGCGGTCCTTGACGGCAGCCTCCCGAGCCTTCATCTCCTCCTCCTTCGCCTGACGGCCGTGAACCTCCTTGGCGAACTCATCACGCAGCCCTTGCAGCTCGCCCTCCAGCGTCTTGTAGTGGCCCTTGACAGTTGAAGCATCCTTCAATGTCGTGTCACGAGCGGCTATGGCCTGGGAGGTGACTTGCTTCTCCTCCTCGGAAGCCGTCACAGCCTGGCTCAGCGCCGCTCGGATGGAGGCGTCAGAGCGAACCTAGCCGGAGACCAGCTCCAGGCGCCCGGCCACCATGCGGGGGTCGGCAACCCGGAGATCCTCTCGCAGCCGACTCAGCTCGTCGGCAGCGCGGTCCAAGGCGACGGAGGAGGCAGAGGAGACAGGAACCGGCGGAGTTGGAGGGGAAGGCGGCAGCGTGATCACAGCTTGGGAGGCGGGGACCTCCTGAGACTTGACAACTTCGGTGACAGTATCAAGCGCAGGTGCCTCCAGAGTCAGCGGGGGCACGGGGGCTGGCTCCCTGCCAGGGCGTCCCTCCTGGCCTCGCGAGGACGATCGGGCAGGGGAAGTGCAAGCCCCGCTGACTCCCTTTCCCGCGAGTGAAGGCGCGGACACGGCAGGTGAGCCCACCCCAAGTGGGGTCGCCGCATCTCCCTTCGGCCTCTTCGCCGCAGGCGGCAGCCTACCCAAAAAAGGGATGTCAGGCCTCGACGGCAAAAACAGGGGCAAAGCAGAGTTCAAGTACTTACTGATCGGCTGCCGCGGGATCCCACGGACTCCGGCCAAGCTTGAAGCACGAGAGCCTCTTGCGGGGCTCAGCCTCGGGAGGTCCAGCAGCAGAGGAAGGCGCACCAGAAGGGCTAGAGCTGGCTTCGGGCGGCACCAGGGCTGGAGTAGACCCTCGGGAGATCAGCCCCGACCTGTCCTTGTTTGGGATCAAGGGCGGGTCCTCTCCCCCTCGCCTGGCGCGGGCCTCGTCGTCGTCCGGCATGGAGCGGAGGGCGCTGGACCTGCGCCAGGGGGAAGTCTCCCCCGTCCCCTCGATGGTCGCCTCCGAGTCACGCTCCTCCTCCTCTTCTTCATCTTCCTCCTCTCCCCCGCCAGAATGATCAGAAGACAAGTCCACCGTCACCGTCGCCGCCTGGCCCTCAGGGGCCTCCGCCGGCACCAAACCGACCCCGTCAAAGGTGGGCATGGTGTCCACCACCCGCTCACAGTCACCGCGAAGGAACAAGGGGACCGGAGCACCCTCCGAGATTGCCACATCCTCCTCGACCAGGAAGCGGAGGGCTGTGGTCAGATCCTCATCAGCCAGGGCATCCGAGCTCTGGCGGAGGACGACGTCCGCATCCTCGAGCCTCCACAGCGGGCGCGAGTGCACCTGAAGAGGGGCCACCTGGTGCGACAGGAGCTCCCTCGGGAGCGTGGCCCTGGTCAGCTTCGCCGCCCTCAGGTTGCCCAGCGTCAGGTCAGCGTTCATCTTCTCCAGCACCAGTTTCGCCCGCCGGTCATCGTGCTTCGTGCAAGACCACGCCTCGACGGCCTCGGGCTGCTCTGTGGGCAGCTCCAGTAGGGAGTTGTTGCATCTGGCGTCCACCATGACCCACTTGCTCCGGAAGCCGTCAGCCCTCTTCCCGGCCTTCGAGATTGCGTTGGCTTTGGAGTACGTGACAAAGCCTGCGCATGCCGAGATATTGGCGCTAGTGAGCCAGAGGGAAAAGAAGTGGCGCAGCAAGGCCACGGAGGGCATCACCCCAATGTGTGCCTCACAGTAGTAGGCGAAGATCGCCAGGAGGAGAACGGAGTTGGGGTGGAGATGCAGAGCATGCAGCTGATATTGGCGGAGGAAAGCAAAGAAGAACTCAGAGAAAGGAGGCACCAGGCCAGCGATGATGGCACTCATGAAGAGGGGGTAGAAGGTGCTCCCCTTGTCCTCCGGTTGGGCGGAGCCGATTCGGAGCGCAGTCTACCCCATCTCATTGCCCTGCGCCGCCGCCATCTGGCGCATGAGGGCAAGATTCTTCTCCATCATGTTTGGAGGATCCAGAGCCGGCGAGTACCAGGCCGGTGGAGCCCTGGCCGTGGTCTTGCGGGGTGCCATTGCTCGCCGGAGATGAAAGGCTGAGGCAGATCTGTAGATTTCGGAAGCAGGAGGGCGGAGAGCAAGAAAGGGGATCTGGAGCAAGGCGAATGAGGGTAATGAAAGTAAGCCCAGCCCCGGGCCAACCTTTTTGTCAGTCGGGCAGTTGCCGAGGTGGCATGGGGAAGCGGAGACGCCCACGTCCAATCAACTGCCATGCGGTGCCCAAGGCCGCAGGCTGTTGGGGCCCACGGCGCTCCGCACTTGCCCTTCGCTTCTCTGCTAAGCCAAGTCCGAGCGCGCCTTGGGCCCGGGGGATACTGTCGGTGTTCTGGGAATGGGGGTCCCCAGACTTGCCTGCCTGCGGCGTGCGGCGTGGCTCAAGTGCAGGCCCAGTACGGCTCATCTTCATCAACGCAAAGTCAAGACCCTCGCGAGGGTCCAAGCCTCGCGGGGCGGACGATGCAAGGCTTCCTCAGGAGCGGCCTCACTAGGCAGGCTCGTGAGGAGGCGAAGAGATCAAGGCAAGGATACCTCGCGAGGTGCCCGTGACGCAAGCCATGACGATCGAGACCAGGTGGGCGCCAGGCGGGTGCCGGCCTACGCAGTGTCCTTGTTTCCTCTTTGGTGCAAAGGGGGCAAGCACAGGCACGGAGTACCGAGGCATCAGGCAAAGGTTACCATTTCGGTGCAACGAGACCAAGACCAGCAGAGCGGCAGGATGGAGGTCACCATGGAGCCCAAGATGGCGTCATTGCCAGTGCCTTTGGCAATCAAAGACCAACTTTAGTCAGGATAGCTTGTACTAGATGTTCCCCTTCAAAATGGCCGTTGTTGGCTCCCTTCCCGCTCAATATTTGGGAAGAGGACCAGGGCCTCTATATATAGAGATAGCCACCACAGTAGGAAGGCATCGAGTTCTCACCAAGCCAACGGGGACCGAATCTCTTCCTACGAGAACACCACACCAACTCAAGGACACCTCTCGCGAGGCTATTCTTCCCTTTGTACTGTTCATCATCAGCCCTTGAGGCAATCCACCACACCACACACTGGAGTAGGGTATTACACCACAACGGTGGCCCGAACCAGTATAAATCTTGTGTCCCTCATGTTGTTCATTGTTTAGCTTAGATTCTCGCGAGGCGTTTGGACGTGAATAGGTAGGGGGAAGATCTTCGCGCGCACCCCAGAGTTCGAACCTTAAGGGTCTACCGAAACCCAACATCCGACAAACTTACTTTATCATGAAGACCACGAGCATTTGAGCAAGCTCGTCGTTGGAATATACAAGTCAAGTTCTTTAATGTAAGTTCCCCACTAGTATGAAACATAAAGCTCATGAAACTTTTTACTTGAAAATGCATGAAGTGGTGCTACTTTCAAGCAGAAGTGTATACTAAAAAGGATAATGGTGTTGCTCCTTCTCTCTTCCTCACCTTTTTTTCTTTTTTATGGCACCTCAGTGGTGCATTTGTTATTTTCTCTTTTTTTGTAGAAGCAACACCTTACAAGGATGAACGATACATTTTACAATGATTCACTTCAATTAAATGTAATCATAACTCAAAACTAAAAACATGAGAGAAACTCTATATGATAAATGCCTCTAGTAGTGTACGAGTATGTGCAATGATCCGACGTAGCACAGACATCAAAAAAACGGAAATGCCATGAAAATGCTGAGCTAGCCATACTATGTTCATGCAAGGCAAATGAAAACATGTCTCTGTTAATGTAATGTAATATGATGGTAGTGCATGGCGTCTTCTCGAAATGGCTATGAAAATGGCATGTATGTAGGTATGGTGGTTGTTTTTGTTAGGGAACGTAGTAATTTCAAAAAATTTCCTACGCACACGCAAGATCATGGTGATGCATAGCAACGAGAGGGGAGAGTGTTGTCCACGTACCCTCGTAGACCGTAAGCGGAAGCGTTATGACAACGCGGTTGATGTAGTCGTACGTCTTCACGATCCGACCGATCCAAGCACCGAACGTACGGCACCTCCGAGTTCAGCACATGTTCAGCTCGATGACGATCCCCAGACTCCGATCCAACAGGGTGTCGGGGATGAGTTCCATCAGCACGACGGTGTGGTGACGATGATGATGTTCTACCGACGCAGGGCTTCGCCTAAGCACTGCTACGATATGACCGAGGTGGAATATGGTGGAGGGGGGCACCGCACACGGCTAAGGAACGATCACGAAGATCAACTTGTGTGTCATGGGGTGCCCCCCTGCCCCCGTATATAAAGGAGCCAAGGGGGAGGGGGTGGCCGGCCAAGGAGGGCGCGCCAAGGGGAGTACTACTCCCACCGGAAGTAGGACTCCTTCTTTCCTAGTCCAACTAGGAGAAGGGGGGAAAGGAGGGGAATGGAGAAGGAAGGGAGAGGGGGGCCGCGCCCCAAACCCTTTGTCCAATTCGGACTGGGCTTGGGAGGGGCGCGCCACCTCCTGGCTCCTACCCACTAAGGCCCATCAAGGCCCAATACTCTTCCCCGTATTCCCGTAACTCCCCGGTACTCCGAAAAATACCCGAATCACTCGGAACCTTTCCGATGTCCGAATATAGTCGTCCAATATATCGATCTTTACGTCTCGACCATTTCGATACTCCTCGTCATGTCCCCGATCTCATCCGGGACTCCGAACTCCTTCGGTACATCAAAACTCATAAACTCATAATAAAACTGTCATCGAAACCTTAAGCGTGCGGACCCTACGGGTTCGAGAACTATGTAGACATGACCGAGACACGTCTCCGGTCAATAACCAATAGCGGAACCTGGATGCTCATATTTTTTTTCGAGAGTACGCTAATGGCGTACCATATTTTTATAGAAGGAAGCAAAGTATATACAAGAGACCGACGAACAATGCGAACATTAGTCGCCAGCACACCCACACCGAAGAAACCAAAAGCTAACTCCTCACGAATCTATCTAGGCCACCCACACCAAACCTAGCGCTCGACCAATCCCGAATGTCGCCGAGAATCGCCATTGCGAGCTCTCTCGGGCCCACCACCTGCTCCGGCCGGTTGAAGACGTGCGCGTTTCTTTGCTTCCAAATGGCCCACAACGCTCCAATGACCAGCGAGTCGAAGCCTCGCTTCACTTTTCCATGGAATCCTCTCCTAGTCTTGAGCCACCACTCCTCTAGTATCTCCTGACCGTCCGGAATACCGACTTGAACCTGCAAAGTGTCGAAACATGTGTGCCAGACTTCTCTCGCATATGGGCATTGCACCAACAAGTGCTCGACGTTATCTTCCTCTTGCAAGCAAATGTAGCAAGCCGAAGGCTCATCTTGCAGACCATGACGAGCTCTCCTATCAGAGGTCCACAATCTGTGTTGCACCGTGAGCCAGGTAAAAATCTTGCACTTAAGCGGGGCCCAACTTCGCCAAATGGCCGGTGCCATGGGGAAGCGGATTCCTCCGTGGCAGAGTTGCGCATACGCGGATCTTGCGGTATAAGCTCCTGAAGGATCATGTGGCCATCTGAATTCGTCCTCGCTTTGTAAGTCTCTTTGAACCGTGGCAATCGCGTGCCTCAGGTGCACCATCTGAAGCAGCCCCGTGAAGGAGAATTGGGAATGGGTGTCGCTGGTCCATCTCTCCCCCAGCATCGCCTGAGCCACTGTCCTGGAGTTCCTGGTCCTCGTATCCACGCCCTCCAAGACGAGAGGGGCGATGTTTCCGACCAAGAAGCCATGAATCCATCTATCTCTCCAGAACAATACTCTGTCACCTTTCCTAACTGCAATCTTTACAAGACTATCAAACACTTGTCTGGCCTCATCGTCCACCAGCAGATGCAATCCTTGCCAAGGCCTGCGGGGGTCAGTCCGCCTAAGCCACTCCCAGCGCACTCTAAGCGCGATCGCCTGCAAGCTCAGGTTCTTCACGCCCAATCCTCCGAAGGCAGTTGGCTTGCAAATGTTATTCCATGCAACTAAGTAATGCCCTCCGGAGACCCGATCCTTGCCCTTCCAAAAGAAAGAGCGCAGCCACCCATTTATATCCTCAAACACCCAGGCTGGGGCGTCCATGACCAGTAAGTGGTGAACCGGCCTCGCCGAGAGCACAGACTTGACCAAGATCAATCTTCCTGAGCGCTGCATCATGCCTCTCTGCCAGGCGGGGACGACGTGCCTCACCTGATCCAGAAGTGGCTGCCATTGAGCCCTGGTGAGTTGCTTGAGCGCAAGTTGTACCCCAAGGTACTTGCAGGGGAACTCGGACATGGTGCACTGAAGGATACCTTCAACTCTCGCTCTATCATCATTGTTCTCCGAGATGAGGATGGCGGTAGACTTAGTGTAGTTCACTCGAAGGCCCAAAGCTTCTCCAAAGATTTCCAACGCATGCCTTACAAATTGCAGATCTGCATCTGAGGGTTTGACGAATAGCGCAACGTCGTCTGCATAAACCGACAAATGCTGCGTAGCAGAGATGCCCGTGTAAGTGCTGAGAACTCCCTCTTGCGATGCTTTAGCGACGATCGCGCACAGGATATCCATGGCAATGACAAACAACAAAGGAGAGACTGGATCTCCTTGTCTTAAACCTTTGGCGTGCCAAATTCTCCTGCCAGGGACCCCATTCACCATAATTTTTGTGCTCGCTGTTTGCAGCAAACTAGCCACCCACTTCAACCAGATTCTTCCAAAACCTTTAGCGCGCAGCACCTCGAAAAAAATGGCCAGGACAAGGAGTCGAAGGCGCGACTGATGTCCAGTTTTAGGAACACTCCGGGGCTCTTCCTCGCATGGATTTTCCTCGCAACTTGCTTGACCAGCAAGTAGTTATCGTGTAGGGTACGGTCTTTGATGAACGCGGACTGGTTGACTCCGACAAGCTCATGCATTCTTCTTCGCACTCTATTAGCAAGCAACTTAGCAAAAATCTTGGAGAATCTATGGAGCAGACTAATAGGCCTGTAGTCGCCCACTTCAATCGCATCGGGCTTCTTTGGAATCAGGACGATGAGGGTGCGGTTTAGCCTGGCGAAACCACGGTCGTCACCCACGCAAATGGATGCTCATATTGGCTCCTACATATAATACGAAGATCTTTATCGGTCAAACCGCATAACAACATACATTGTTCCCTTTGTCTTCAGCATGTTACTTGCCCGAGATTCTATCATCAGTATCTCAATACCTAGTTCAATCTCGTTACCGGCAAGTCTCTTTACTTCTTTCGTAATGCATCATTCCGTAACTAACTCATTAGCTACATTGCTTGCAAGGCTTATAGTGATGTGCATTACCGAGAGGGCCCAGAGATACCTCTCTGGCAATTGGAGTGACAAATCCTAATCTCGAAATACGCCAACCCAACATGTACCTTCGGAGACACCTGTAGAGATCTTTTATAATCACCCAGTTACGTTGTGACGTTTGGTAGCACACAAAGTGTTCCTCCGGTAAACGGGAGTTGTATAATCTCATAGTCATAGGAACATGTATAAGTCATGAAGAAAGCAATAGCAATATACTAAACGATCGTGTGCTAAGCTAACGGAATGGGTCATGTCAATCATATCATTCTCCTAATGATGTGATCCCGTTAATCAAATGACAACTCATGTCTATGGCTAGGAAACTTAACCATCTTTGATTCAATGAGGTAGTCAAGTAGAGGCATACTAGTGACACTATGTTTGTCTATGTATTCACACATGTATTATGTTTCCGATTAATACAATTCTAGCATGAATAATAAACATTTATCATGATATAAGGAAATAAATAATAACTTCATTATTGCCTCTAGGGCATATTTCCTTCAGTCTCCCACTTGCACTAGAGTCAATAATCTAGTTCACGTCGCCATGTGATTTAACACCAATATTCATATTTGTATATGATTAACATAGTTCACATCATTATGTGACCAATACCCAAAGGGGTTACTAGAGTCAATAATCTAGTTCACGTCGCTATGTGATTAACACCCAAAGAGTACTAAGGTATGATCATGTTTTGCTTGTGAGAGAAGTTTAGTCAACGGGTCTGTCACATTCAGAGCCGTATGTATTTTACAAATATTCTATGTCTACAATGCTCTGCATGGAGCTACTATAGCTAATTGCTCCCACTTTCAATATGTATCCAGATTAAGACTTAGAGTCATCTGGATCAGTGCCAAAACTTGTATCGACGTAACCCTTTACGATGAACCTTTTTGTCACCTCCATAATCGAGAAACATATCCTTATTCCACTAAGGATAATTTTGACCAATGTCTAGTGATCTACTCCTAGATCACTATTATACTCCCTTGCCAAACCAGGGGAGAGTATACAATAGGTCTGGTCCATAGCATGGCATACTTTTTATAGAACCTATGACTGATGCATAGGTAATGACTTTCATTCTCTTTCTATTTTCTGCCGTGGTCGGGATTTGAGTCTTACTCAATTTCATACCTTTGCAACACAGGCAAGAACTCTTTCTTTGACTGTTCCATTTTGAACTACTTCAAAATCTTGTCAATGTATGTACTCATTGAAAATCTTATCAAGCGTCTTGATCTATCTCAATAGATCTTGATGCTCAATATGTAAGTAGCTTTACTGAGGTCTTTCTTTTAAAGAACTCCTTTCAAACACTCCTTCATGCTTTACAGAATAATTCTACATTATTTCTGATCAACAATATGTCATTCACATATACTTATCAGAAATGCTGTAGTGCTCCCACTCACTTTCTTGTAAATACAGGCTTCACCCTAAGTATGTACAAAACTATATGCTTTGATCAACTTATCAAAGCGTATATTCCAACTCTGAGATGCTTGCACCAGTCCATAGATGGATCCCTGGAGCTTGCACATTTTGTTAGCACCTTTAGGATTGACAAAACCTTCTGGTTGCATCATATACAACTCTTCTTTAAGAAAACCATTAAGGAATGCAGTTTTGACATCCATTTGCCAGATTTCATAAAATGTGGCAATTGCTAACATGATTCGGACAGACTTAAGTATTGCTATAGTTGAGAAAATCTCATTGTAGTCAACACCTTGAACTTGTCAAAAACCTTTTTGCGACAAGTCGAGCTTTGTAGATAGTAACACTACTATCAACGTTCGTCTTCCTCTAGAAGATCCATTTATTTTCTATGGTTTGCCGATCATCGGGCAAGTCCACCAAAGTCCACACTTTGTTCTCATACATGGATCCTATCTCAGATTTCATGGCCTCCAGCCATTTTGCGGAATCTGGGCTCATCATCGCTTCCTCATAGTTCATAGGTTTATCATGGTCTAGTAACATGACTTTCAGAACAGGATTACAGTACCACTCTGGTGCGGACCGTACTCTGGAAGACCTACGAGGTTCTGTAGTAATTTGATCTGAAGTTTCATGATCATCATGATTAGCTTCCTCACTAATTGGTGTAGGAATCACTGGAACTGATTTCAGTGATGAACTATTTTCCAATTCGGGAGAAGGTACAGTTACCTCATCAAGTTCTACTTTCCTCCCACTCACTTCTTTCGAGAGAAAACTCCTTCTCTAGAAAGGATCCATTTTTAGCAACGAATATCTTGCCTTCGGATCTGTGATAGAAGGTGTACCCAACAGTTTCCTTTGGGTATTCTATGAAGACGCACTTCTCCGATTTGTGTTTTCGAGCTTATCAGGTGAATTTTTTTCACGTAAGCATCGCAGCCCCAAAATTTAAGAAATGACAACTTTGGTTTACTGCTAAACCATATTTCATACGGTGTCGTCTCAACGGATTTAGATGGTGCCCTATTAAACGTGAATGCAGCTGTCTCTAATGCATAACCCCAAAACGATAGTGATAAACCGATAAGAGACATCATAGATCGCACCATATCTAGTAAAGTACGATTATGACGTTCGGACACACCATTACATTGTGGTGTTCCAGGTGGCGTGAGCTGTGAAACTATTCCACATTGTTTTAATTGAAGACCAAACTCGTAACTCAAATATTCATCTCCGCGATCAGATCGCAGAAATTTATTTTCTTGTTACGATGATTTTCCACTTCACTCTGAAATTCTTTGAACCTTTCAACTATTTCAGACTTATGTTTCATCAAGTAGATATACCCATATCTACTCAAATCATCTTGTGAAGGTCAGAAAATAGCGATACTTGCGATGAGCATCAACACTCATTGGATCGCATACATCGGTATGTATTATTTCCAATAAGTCAGTAGCTCGTTCCATTGTTCCGAAGAACGGAGTTTTAGTCATCTTGCCCAAAAGGCACGGTTCGCAAGCATCAAATGATTCATAACCAAGTGATTCCAAAAATCCATCTTTATGGAGTTTCTTCATGCGCTTTACACCGATATGACCCAAATGGCAGTGCCACAAATAAGTTGCACTATCATTATTAACTTTTCATCTTTTGGCATTAATATTATGAATATGTGTATCACTACGATCGAGATCCAACAAACTATGTTCATTGGGTGTATGACCATCGAAGGTCTTATTCATGTAAACAGAATAACAATTTATTCTCTCACTTTAAATGAATAATCGTATCGCAATAAACATGATCAAATCATATTCATGCTCAACGCAAACGCCAAATAACATTTATTTAGGTTTAACACTAATCCCGAAAGTATAGGGAGTGTGCGATGATGATCATATCAATCTTGGAACTACTTCCAACACTCATCGTCACTTCACCCTCAACTAGTCTCTGTTTATTCTGTAACTCCTGTTTCGAGTTACTAATATTTAGCAACCGAACAAGTATCAAATACTCAGGGGCTACTATAAACACTAGTAAGGCATACATCAATAACCTGTATATCAAATATACCCTTGTTCACTTTACCATCCTTCTTATCCACCAAATATTCAGGGCATTTCCGCTTCCAGTGACCATTTCTTTTACAGTGTAAGCACTCAGTTTCAGGATTTGGTCCAGCTTTGGTCTTCTTCACGGGAGTGACAACTTGTTTGCCATTCTTCTTGAAGTTTCCCTTTCTTCCCCTTTGCCCTTTTGTTGAAACTAGTGATCTTTGTCAATCATCAACACTTGATGCTCTTTCTTGATTTCTACCTTCGTCAATTTCAACATCACGAAGAGCTCGGGAATCATTTTTGTCATCCCTTGCATACTATAGTTCATCACGAAGTTCTAGTAACTTAGTAATGGTGACTAGAGAATTCTGACAATCACTATCTTATCTAGAAGATTAACTCCCACTTGATTCAAGCGATTGAAGTACCCAGACAATCTGAGCACATGCTCACTAGTTGAGCGATTCTCCTCCATCGTTTAGCTATAGAACTTGTTGGAGACTTCATATCTCTCAACTCGGATATTTGCTTGAAATATTAACTTCAATTTTTGGAACATCTCATATGGTCCATGACGTTCAAAACGTCTTTGAAGTCCTGATTATAAGTCGTTATGCATGGTGCACTAAACTATCAAGTAGTCATCATATTAAGCTAGCCAAACGTTCATAACATCTGCATCTGCTCCTGCAATAGATCTGTCACCTAGCGGTGCATTAAGGACATGATTCTTCTGTGCAGCAATGAGGATAAACCTCAGATCACGGATTCAATCCGCATCATTGCTACTAACATCTTTCAACACAATTTTCTCTAGGAACATATCAAAATAAACATATGAAAGCAACAACGTGAGCTATTGATCTACAACATAATTTGCAAAATACTACTAGGACTAAGTTCATGATAAATTTAAGTTCAATTAATCATATTACTTAAGAACTCCCACTTAGGCAGACATCTCTCTAGTCATCTAAGTGATCACGTGATCCAAATAAACTTAACCATGTCCGATCATCACGTGAGATGGAGTAGTTTCAATGGTGAACATCACTATGTTGATCATATCTACTATATGATTCACGTTCGACCTTTCGGTCTCCGTGTTCCGAGGCCATATCTGTTATAAACTAGGCTCGTCAAGTTTAACCTGAGTATTCCGCGTGTGCAACTGTTTTGCACCGTTGTATTTGAACATAGAGCCTATCACACCCGATCATCACGTGGTGTCTCAGCACGAAGAACTTTCGCAACGGTGCATACTCAGGGAGAACACTTCTTGATAATTTTTAGTGAGAGATCATCTTAAAATGCTACTGTCAATCAAAGCAAGATAAGATGCATAAAGGATAAACATCACATGCAATCAATATAAGTGATATGATATGGCCATCATCATCTTGTGCTTGTGATCTCCATCTCCAAAGCATCGTCGTGATCACCATCGTCACCGGCGCGACACCTTGATCTCCATCGTAGCATCGTTGTCGTTACTCCATCTATTGCTTCTACGACTATCGCTACCACTTAGTGATAAAGTAAAGCAATTACAGGGCATTTGCATTTCATACAATAAAGCGACAACCATATGGCTCCTGCCAGTTGCCGATAACTTCGGTTACAAAACATGATCATCTCATACAATAAAATATAGCATCACGTTTTGACCATATCACATCACAACATGCCCTGCAAAAACAAGTTAGATGTCCTCTACTTTGTTGTTGCAAATTTTACGTGGCTGCTACGGGCTGAGCAAGAACCGTTCTTACCTACGCATCAAAACCACAACGATAGTTCGTCAAGTTAGTGTTGTTTTAACCTTCGCAAGGACCGGGCATAGCCACACTCGGTTCAACTAAAGTGAGAGAGAGACAGACACCCGCCATTCACCTTTAAGCAACGAGTGCTCGTAACGGTGAAACCAGTATCACGTAAGTGTACGCGTAATGTCGGTCCGGGCCGCTTCATCTCACAATACCGCTGAACCAAAGTATGACATGCTGGTAAGCAGTATGACTTGTATCGCCCACAACTCACTTGTGTTCTACTCGTGCATATGACATCTACGCATAAAACCAGGCTCGGATGCCACTGTCAGGGAACGTAGTAATTTCAAAAAAAATCCTACGCACACGCAAGATCATGGTGATGCATAGCAACGAGAGGGGAGAGTGTTGTCCACGTACCCTTGTAGACAGTAAGTGGAAGCCTTATGACAACGCGGTTGATGTAGTCGTATGTCTTCATGATCCGACCGATCCAAGCACCGAACGTACGGCACCTCCGAGTTTAGCACACGTTCAGCTCGATGACGATCCCCGGACTCCGATCCATTAGGGTGTCGGGGATGAGTTCCGTCAGCACGACGGCGTGGTGATGATGATGATGTTCTACCGACGCAGGGCTTCGCCTAAGCACTGCTACGATATGACTAAGGTGGAATATGGTGGAGGGGGCACCGCACACGGCTAAGGAACGATCACGAAGATCAACTTGTGTGTCATGGGGTCCCCCCTGCCCCCGTATATAAAGGAGCCAAGGGGGAGGGGTTGCCGGCCAAGGAGGGCGCGCCAAGGGGAGTCGTACTCCCACCGGGAGTAGGACTCCTTATTTCCTAGTCCAACTAGGAGAAGGGGGGAAAGGAGGGAAGTGGAGAAGGAAGGGAGAGGGGGGCCGCGCCCCAAACCCTTTGTCCAATTCGGACTGGGCTTGGGAGGGGCGCGCGCCACCTCCTGGCTCCTTCCCTCTAAGGCCCATCAAGGCCCAATACTCTTCCCTGTATTCCCGTAACTCCCCGGTACTATCTAGACATGACCGAGAACGTCTCCGGTCAATAACCAATAGCGGAACCTGGATGCTCATATTGGCTCCTACATATTCTACGAAGATCTTTATCGGTCAAACCGCATAACAACATACGTTGTTCCCTTTGTCATCGGCATGTTACTTGCCCGAGATTCGATCATCGGTATCTCAATACCTAGTTCAATCTCGTTACCGGCAAGTCACTTTACTCGTTACGTAATGCATCATTCCGTAACTAACTCATTAGCTACATTGCTTGCAAGGCTTATAGTGATGTGCATTACGGAGAGGGCCCAGAGATACCTCTCCGACAATTGGAGTGAAAAATCCTAATCTCGAAATACGCCAACCCAACATGTACCTTTGGAGACACCTGTAGAGCTCTTTTATAACCACCCAGTTACGTTGTGACATTTGGTAGCACACAAAGTGTT
The DNA here is from genome assembly GCF_018294505.1 of Triticum aestivum. Classification (NCBI taxonomy): domain Eukaryota; kingdom Viridiplantae; phylum Streptophyta; class Magnoliopsida; order Poales; family Poaceae; genus Triticum; species Triticum aestivum. The sequence goes on from NC_057807.1 coordinate 143,874,820, forward strand.
CCTCCGGTAAACGGGAGTTGCATAATCTCATAGTCATAGGAACATGTATAAGTCATGAAGAAAGCAATAGCAATATACTAAACGATCGTGTGCTAAGCTAACGGAATGGGTCATGTTAATCGTATCATTCTCCTAATGATGTGATCCCGTTAATCAAATGACAACTCATGTCTATGGCTAGGAAACTTAACCATCTTTGATTCAACAAGCTAGTCAAGTAGAGGCATACTAGTGACACTATGTTTGTCTATGTATTCACACATGTATTATGTTTCCGGTTAATACAATTCTAGCATGAATAATAAACATTTATCATGATATAAGGAAATAAATAATAACTTTATTATTGCCTCTAGGGCATATTTCCTTCAGTTTTGAGGAGATGAGGTGTTTTATGTATAGGAGAACAAGATAATGTCCTCCCACGTGTTTGGATGTACCTGCGAAGTATGCGTCAAGTCTCAATGTGAGAGTGGGCTATGCACGATACCGTAGAGGCTAGCAATAAAAGATGAATGAAAGTGCAAATGCTTCGAACTTGCTTTATTCATAAAGAACTCAAATACTACACAAGAGAATCACGTCTTCATGTTGCGTAAGACTCAAAAGCTAAGTACCCGTAGGGGATAGTTTGGCAGGGATAAACCTTGTTGCATGTCCCGGATCAACCAAAGATGTTGGGTTCATCAGCAAAGAGCCTCTACAATCATTCAATCGCTAATCAAGCCACCACTAGAGGCCCCAACTTATGTAATTAGGTGAAAGAACGGCAACAGTTCATAGGACTCCTTTATTGGGTTTTTGATAAAAGGAGCATGGCAATGTTTTTCAGAAGATAACAAGATTCCCGCAAGCTAAGTCAAACAAATGCAAAGCAAGCATGACAAGACAGCGGGACACACTAATGCACAAAAACCATACAATCAAGAGCATCGCACAAGACACTACACATCCAAAGTTACCTCCCCACGCTTAGAACTAAACTAGGGGAAATTACAAAACTTGAAAGAAAGTGCAGTTATTAAAATAGAGCATGAGAAGTGGTTACCTCCCTTAAGCTTAATTAAGCACATGGTTGGACACTTTTACTGTTGAGGTGCATATGACTTGTCTTCTAATAGGCATGGACCTTGCTTCAATTGATCTCCTTGTTGTGGTCCAGTGGCTGACCTCTGATAGAACCTGCTAGAACAAACTAAAAAGATGAAGGAAATATGACCTAGAGGCAATAATAAAGTTGTTTATTTTATATTTCCTTATATCATGATAAATGTTTATTATTCATGCTAGAATTGTATTAACCGGAAACTTGATACATGTGTGGATACATAGACAAAACACCGTGTCCCTAGTAAGCCTCTACTAGACTATCTCGTTAATCAAAGATGGTTAAGTTTCCTAACAATAGACATGTGTTGTCATTTGATGAATGGAATCACATCATTAGGAGAATGATGTGATGGACAAGAACCATCTGTTAGCTTAGCATATTGATAGTTCAGTTTTATTGCTATAGCTTTCTTCATGTCATATACATATTCCTTTGACTATGGGATTATGCAACTCCCGTATACCGGAGGAATACATTGTGTGCTATCAAAAGTCACGACGTAACTGGGTGATTATAAAGATACTCTACAGGTATCTCCGAAGGTGTTTGTTGGGTTGGCATAGATCAAGATTAGGATTTGTCACTCCGAGTATCAGAGAGGTATCTCCGGGCCCTCTTGGTAATACAAATCATAAGAAGCCTTGCAAGCAAAGTGACTAATGAGTTAGTTGCAGGATGATGTATTAAGGAACGGTAAAGAGACTTGCCGGTAACGAGATTGAACTAGGTATGAAGATACCAACGATCGAATCTCGGGCAAGTAACATACCGACAGAAAAAGGTAATAACGTATGTTGTCATTACGGTTAGACCGATAAAGATCTTCGTAGAATATGCAGGAACTAATATGAGCATCCAGGTTCCGCTTTTGGTTATTGACCGGAGAGGTGTCTCGGTCATGTCTAAATAGTTCTTGAACCCGTACGGTCCGCACACTTAACGTTCGATGACGATTTTGAATTATATGAGTTATGTGATTTGGTGGCCGAATGTTGCTCGGAGTCCCAGATGAGACCTTGGACATGACGAGGAGTCTCGAAATGGTCGAGAGGTATAGATTGATATATAGGACTATGGTATTCGGACAACGGAAGTGTTCCGGAGGGTATCGGGTACTTATCGGGTCATCGGAAGGTGTTTCGGGTACCCCCGGCAATCCAATGGGCCATATGGGCCTTGTGAAGGAACACACCAGGTCACAAGGGGCTGGTGCGCTCTATAAGGCTATATGTCGTGGTGGGCGCATGGCAGATGCCAAGGGATGGCTAAAGAGAGGAGGAGGCTCGAGGGCGCTGGTGGGCTCCAGAGGCGAGGTTGGTATGAGCGGGCACGGGACGCCGGACATACCCAGGTTCGGGGCTCTCCGGAGAGATAACACCCCTAGTCCTGCCGAGTGTAGTTTGATGTTCGATAGTACAATTTCGCTCCTGGAGCTATATGGGGGAGGAAGGAAGCTGGCCAAGGCCTAGGCTGCTCCTTCTCTCTAGGGTTGCTGTTTCGATGGCTAGTTCTGCGCTTAATTGCTTTCATGCCCGTATACGTGAGGGCTCTTGGGGGGTTTTATAGACCAACCCCCCAGGGGTACAATGGTAATGTTACAAGTCGGCGGGTCCGGGTTGTCGGCGTCCGGGGACCCGGGCTGGGACCCGTTGGGGGGCTATGGTTCGACGGGTTCCCCCTAGGTGCGGGCCCTGCATGCCTAGGGGGACTGTGCACCGTCTTGTCGATCGTCAGGGCGTGGCCGAGTCGAGTTGTGTACAGTGGCGCTCCGTCAGGTCGCCGCTTGCTGTCCTCAGCGGTGAGGGCGGGGGCACTGTAGCCATGCCAGCCCTGGTCAGCGGGTAGGTGAGGGGAAACGTTCTGGCTTACCAGAGGCATGGGCGGGACACTGTTGCCTTGCTCATCGATGATTGAAGACTCGTCCCGTCGTACGGCCTGGATGGGACGGGAGCTGACCCGTGGCTGGATTGCGGAGCACGCCACGGGTGAGCTGGTTTGTTGAGGAAGCTTTGGTTGTGCCAGGTTCGGCTGTCTTGTGCTAGTCGTTGAGGCCGAGTCGACGCGTCTTGCCGGGTCGGAGAGCTTGGCCGGGTTGCGGGGCTTGGCCGAGTCGAGCGACCCGGCCAAGCGTGTGCCGGCTTGAGGGGCGATGCTGGCCCTGTTGTTTTTGAAAAGGATCCGGGTTCCGTTGCCTGCCCAGGGTTCATCCCCCCGACAATAGTCCCCGAAGCTGTGAAGGTTCGCTGTCTTTGGATGAGTGGGCCTTCGCAGTTTCCCCCTTAAGCAAAGCGGATTCTACGAGCGCCGGGTCCGGCAACACCCACTGTGTGCCAGTTTTCTCGGAAACTGGATGGCGGCATCACGGCGATGGCGGGAACTGAGGAGTCTGTTGAATCTTGGGGCAATCCCTCGGGCTTCGCACGGGCGCCACGTGGTGCCCGGATGTCGGAGGGGCCTGACAGGCCACGCGCGTGACGGGACTGGGCGACGGGCTCGGGCCCGTCGCCGCGTGCCCCTGGCCCACGCACGCGGATTTATTGTGGCGTTCAGGGTCCGGTTTCTCTTCCTCGGGCAGTTACTGCGTGTGTACGTGCACACTTATTGCGGGGTAGTGGAAAGGGTGTGTGCAGATGATCCCATCACCCACGTTCAAACCGAGGGTTACAAATCGGGGGGCAGGGGGGCGGACATCATTCTCGCACGCGCCCTCCTGCCCCTTTGCTCTTGCCCTGCTCTTTGCAACCGACGCACTGCGGCGCCCGCTGCCTCCGAGCAGAACTTCTTTGCCGTCCATCCTCTTTCTCCTTCCTTCGCTCATGGCACTGCCGTCGGGCTCTTGGATGGGCTCGAATGTCACCACCGAGGACATCGCCCATCTTCGGGCATCGTGGCGCCTGCCGCAGGAGACGGATGTCGCCATCCGTCTGCCACGCGGCGAGCAGAGGCCGCAGCCCAAGGAGTTGGAGCACATGGTCTTCCTCACGCACTTCGAACGCGGATTTGGGCTACCGGCGAGCACCTTCTTCCGCACGTTCCTGGAGTTCTTCGGGCTCCAGCCGCATCATCTTGGCGTCGGCGCCATCGTCCAGCTCTCCGTCTTTGTCACCCTCTGCAAGGGGTACCTGGGGGTCGAGCCCACGATCGACCTCTGGGCGCGCTTCTTCTCCCTGAAGCAGCAGGACCCGTCAGCCAGAGAGTTCGTCGATTGCGGCGCCGCCGTCATCTCAAAGCAGTCGGGGGCGGACTTCCCCAAGATCCCGCTGGAGGATTCTGCCAAGAAGTGGCATAACTCCTTCTACATCCGCAACTTGGGTGTGGATCGCATCAATCTTCTAGCCTTTGCCATCGCTCCTCCGCGGGCGAAGATGAACTGGGCCTACTCCCCCAGGTGCCCGTTGCAGGAGATTCTCAATCTCTGCGAGCGGGTGACGGGGATGAGGACGCGGGAGGGGCTCACCGGCAAGGACCTCATCACCACGTTCATCATGCGTCGGGTCCTTCCGCTGCAGAGGCGCTCCTGCCTCATCGGCGAGATGGTCGGCCTTCAAGATCCCAACCGCATGGGGTCGACGCGGCTGACGGCGGAGCAGATCACGCGTCGTGTGAACGACATCTCCAAGGCCAACCTTGGGGAGGACTGGCGGTTCGGCAAGGTGCCGTACAGCAAGTCGAACCCGACGCCACAGGTGAGTATCTGGTCATCTTACTTTGCTGCTGCACACCTTCTCGTCCGCCCTGAGGCGATGCGGGAGGTGCTTCTGAACGCGATCCGGCACCCTTACGCCCGGGCTCCATCACAGGTGGTGCCGGTGGTGCCAGAGGAGCCCGCGGCCCATGGTAGGGAGGAGGAAGCCGAGGCCGACGCCGGGGCTGGGCGTCGCGTGGGTAAGTCTTGAATTTTTTTTCATGTATCTTGAGTTGTTGACTGCGGCATGGTACAGGCGATGCTGATGCCATTTGTTGGTGTAGTGGTGTTGGGCGGGGGAGGCGGCGACGCGGGCGGAGCCGGGTCATCGCATGGGGCAGCGGCGAGCCGCCCGCACGGGAAGGACAGCGTCGCACCGTGGCCCCGGGCCCCGAAGCGCACGGCGGACCCGGCCGGGGCCGGGAGGCCGGCCAAGAGGAAGCGCGGCGCCGGGCATGGGAGGCTAACCCCGATCATGGTCTTGTCGGGGTAAGCTTCATCTTCCTACGCGTCCGGACTGTCAAGCCAGCCCTGTTTCTTTTTGCTCATTCCGTCTTCTTCTTCTTCAGGTCACCAATCGCGTTGGTAAGGGCGGCGGCGGACGCTGGGGCCGCTGAAGGGACCGCGTTCTATAGGAGCTGGTCCGACCTCGTCGATCAGGTCGAGGCAGAGGGACGGGCCAACTCAGACCTCGGCCTGGACCCGAACGACGCCGAGGGCTTGGCCTGGCGGGCCAGGAACGGGGCCGAGGCGGAGCTGGAGGCTGCGTCAGTCCGGGCTTGGACCGACACGGAGGTGGCATGGGCGCGAGCAAGCGCGGAGCCGTCCTGGTGCGAGATGCCAGAGGGCACGATGGTGGCGGCGACGGTCTTTGAGCAGTCGTCGGTGAGGGAGCGCGGCCGTGAGGGCTGGGCTGAGGTGGTAGTCCTCGACCGGGAGGTCGTGGAAGTGGAGGATGATACCCCGCCGCGGGTCAACGTCGTCGAGCGAGCAGGGGCTGATGAAGGTGGTGGCGGCGCCGTTTTGGAGGAGGCGCCGCGGGCGGCGGCACGCGAGGCACCGCCGGTGTTGGAGGAGGCACCACGGGCGGCGGTGCCGGAGGCCACCCCGACAACTGGGCCGGTGGTGGCGCAGCAGGCCATCCCAGCGTTCGGACCGGAGGCGGCGACACAGGGCGTCCCGGCGTTCGGGTTGTCGACGGCACCGGAGAGGGCGTCGGAGGAGGTGCCGGCCACGTCGGGAGCGGCCAGCGGGAAGCACGCCTTGGTGCCCCAGCAGGGAGGACGCCGGGCCATCGTGCCTCAGCCGGCATGGAGCGGGGGCGCCGTGGTCTTCAGGCCTCAGACCCAGAAGGAGGCGGTGATGGACGCCGTTAGCCGCCGCCTGCGTGGCCGGATGGACCGGCTCGAGGCCTTTGCCCAGGCCGAGGTGGAGCGGACGCGTGACCTGGAGCGCGCCGTTCTGGTAAGCTTCTTCTTTTTCGCAATTTCTTCTTTGTGGGGGCGCACCAGCGCACCCACTGGGTGTAGCCCCCGAGATTCGGGCCAACTACGTAGTAGTTGGGTCGAATCTTTAGAGCGTTGTCCTTGTTCTGATTTCTGCCTTCTTTAGCAACTTGATGCCTACCAGGTCGGCGCCTTCAACCGTCTCTTGGGCAAGTACCGGGAGCTCAAGGAGCAGCTCGCCGCCAAGGAGGAGGAGCTTCGCGTCGCCGCAGGTATCTTCGTGCTCTTTTCTGGTGGGGGCGCGCTAGCGCACCCACTGGGTGTAGCCCCCGAGATTCGGGCCAACTGTGTAACAGTTGGGCAAAATCTTAAGTCTTGCTTTCTCATTTGCTGAATCCTTCTTTTTCGCAGCCGGGGTGATGTCCTGGCAGACTCGTCAGCTCCGGGCTGGTCATCACTATGACCAGCTCGTTGTCGACACCGGCCGCCTTCGCGTCGAGGCAGCGCAGGCGAGGGCAGAGGCGGCCGTAGCCCGGCGGTCTCTCGATGAGGCCAACCAGCTGCATAAGCAGCTGGCAGGTCACAAGAACCGCCTTGAGGCCGATGTGGAGCTTCTTAAGGCGGAAGCCGCTAAGGTGGTGGAGGTGCAGCAGGCCCTGGTCGAGGTGGACCAGCAGCGCGACCGGCTGGCCGATGACAAGGGCCGGCTCTAGGCCGAGGTGGATCGCCTGTGGGAGCAGGTTACAACGGCTGAGGGAGGCCGGCAGGGCGAGGCCCGTCGTCGCGAGGCGGTCGACGACCAGGACGCCGAGCTGAAGGCGGCCCTTGCCAAGGCGGCCGATCTGGAGAAGGCGCTCCAGGAGTGCAACCGCCCCATTGAACGAGAGCGGCATGGTACGTTGCTCGAAGCACAGCACCTGAAAGAGTCCTTCTCCAGTAAGTGCTTTTCTTGTGTTTTGCCGGGTCGAGATCCGGCCTTTTGTCCTTGTTGTCCTTCTTCTGATATGCTTCGCCTTTTTGTGGCAGGAGCCTTCCTGGAGACGCAACGGCTGGCAAAGGAAGCCGTCCGCTTTCAGCGCGACCCGACCGGAGTCGTTGGATCCGGAATGGACCCGCGCGCGGCGTGGACCTTCCGAGAAATCATCGCCGCCGCTGAGGCCCGCCTGCCAGTCTTGGGGACGCAGATGGGGCGGTTGTCCCTGGCCGGCACCGCGATGACGGCGGCACTTTGGCCGGACTCCGTCGAGCCGAGCAGCTTCACGCGCCTGGCGCGTTGGTTGGAGATGGGGCCGGACCGGCTTCACGAGTGGCGCGTCTCCGCCGCTCGTGCCAGTGCTGAGATGGCGCTCCGGTTCGCGATGTCTTGACATCCGGACCTACAGCTGGACGCGATGATGGGCCAGTGGGCCGGCTTGGAATGGGCTGTTATTTTTTAAATGGGTTGTATTTGTCCTCCACGGGTTTAGAGGCTGACTTGTGGGCCTTCCAAGTTGATGCGTGCACAATCAGAAGATGATTGTACATGGAGAGGATGACAGCAGGGACCTGCCAAGGTCATGGCAATACGCAAGCAAGTGCCTTGGATCCTCCTAGTGGATTTCTCACATGTGGGTCCCATGCCATTGTCAACGTAGTCAATAAATGAGAGAATCGCACAATGAGCGGCTGACAGCAGGGACCCAGCAGCTCGCCCAGTTATTTTTGTTTTGGGTTAATTTGATAAATGCCACTCCAAATCTGGTGTTTCCGAGAAATGCCACTACAATTTCCAAACTTTGAAAAATGCCATTTCATGCCATTTCTAGTGGCATTTTTTGAAGTCTGGAGTGGCGTTTTTCAAAGTTTGCAAACTGTAGTGGCGTTTTTCAAAGTTTGCGAAAATTGCAATGGCATTTTTCAAAGTTTGGAAATTGGAGTGGCATTTTGATGAATCGCCATAATTGGAGTGGCATTTATCTAATTTGTTTTTGAGACGGAAGCAGGGTGTCAACTGGGCTGTGCGGGACACTCTGGCCTGTCTAGACAGTCTTTTCTTTTATGTTTACCATAGACCAGCCCAGTAGTTTTTTTCTTTTTAAAAATGGCTAGCCCAGTTTTTTTGTGATTTGTCAAGTAACTCACTTTATCAGGCATTTTGGGCTGCAAATCTTTCAAGACGAGGAGAGCTTCATTCGGCTGGCCGAGAAAATGGCCTATCAGTAATGAGAAATGGGATGTACATTTTTAAAACACATCAAACCGGCAATTAGTTTCAAATATCTTTTTTTCATTTCAAGAATTTAAATTACATTGATTTTTATGCGTGGGCAATTTATTGGATTTTATATTGATATACATTTATTTTTAAAATCAATCTAAATGTGACCCGAAATTACGATTAAAAACAGTTCAGACCGCACCGACATATGCAAAATTTCGTATAATTTTTTAACTGTGGCCACAATATGGGTTGTAATGCTAACAAAAAGAATATGTGCTCCAAAAAACCGTAAGAATTAGCAAATGGGCTGTAAATTATTTGAAATAATGGCAGATGGCATGTATGCTGTTTTCCACAGATTTGAGGCTTTCCTAAAAAAAGGTTAACGCACAAGCAGTGACTCTTGGATGTCCATCCAGCGGCCGTCGTGCTTCTTCAATCTCTGCTCTTCCTGCTCCAGTCGCTCAAACAAGCGCTGGCGGGACTGCCTGCTCCCTCCTCCCGTGGCCGGCTGTGCTGCCGCGCAGGCCTCACCGCCCCATCATACTCCCATCACTGGCCTAGCCATCCCTCTACTCACTCACACCGGCTGTTATTCTCCGGCGATGGCAGACGAACCAGTAAACCCTCGTACCGTCGTACTCCCCTCCGTGTGGGAAACAACTGCCGAGTCTTCCTTGGCTCCGTGTCGTTCCCTTCCTAGGCCTCGCCATCGTCCACCGCCCTGGTGCTCTCGGTGTGGCGTGGTCAATGTGGTCAACGACCGACATGCATCTTAAGTGGACTGTACGTGGAGAGGCTGATAGCTGGGTCCACGGCCGCAAGCAAGGAAATGCCTCCTTATTAAGCGCAAAATAATGATTCCTCCACCTGACATCTGGGACCCACCAAAAGGGCCTCTGTATTTCGCAAAAAAAAATTGTTACCGCCGCTGACAGCTCGGACCCACCAGCTATATCTTCGCACGCAAGGAAGTGCCTCCTTATTACGCACAAAAAAATGAATACTCCCCCTGCTAGGTGGGACCCAGTATAGTTGGCCTACTAAGTTGACGGGGAAGGAGGGCTTTGTCAACTTAGTCAATATGCACGATTCTAGCTCGACTGACCGTACGATGTCCATCCAACGGCTGTAGTGCTTCTTCAACCTCTAGTCTTCTTGCTCCAGCCGCCCAAAGCAGCGCCGGTCGTGCCACCTGCTCCAGCCTCCCGTGGTCGGCTGTGCTGCCGCGGAGGCCTCACCGCCCCCATACTACTACCACCGCTGGCCAGGCCATCCCTCCACTCCACTCACCCACACCCCCTGTTATTTTGCAGCGACGGCAGCGCAGCCGAACCAGTGAACCCTCGTACTCCTCTCCGTGTGGGCATCCACTGTTGCGTCTTCCCCGGCTCCGCGTCGTCCCCTTCCTAGGCCTCGCCGTCGTCCACCGCTGTGGTGCTCTCGGTGCGGCGTGGTCAATGTGGTCAACGACCGAATTCCATCAAAAGAGTACTGTACGTGGAGAGGGTGACAGCTGGGTCCACGACAACCCGCAAGGAAGTGCCTCCTTATTACGCGGAAAATAATTATTCCTCCACCTGACAGCAGGGACCCACCGGACGGGCCACCATTATTTCGCGAAAAAAAACGTTTCCCCCCTGACTGCTGGGACCCACTGGACGGGCCACCGTATTTCGCAAAAAAAACATTTCCCCCTGACTGCTGGGACCCACCGGACAGGCCACCGTATTTCACGGAAAAAACATTCCCCCCGCTGTCAGCTCGGACCCACCGGAAGTGCCTCCTTATTACGCACAAAAAATTGAATACTCCCCCTGCTAGCTGGGACCCACCATAGTGGGAGGCTGACTTGTGGGCCTACTAAGTTGACTAGAACGAAGGCCTTTGTCAACTTTAGTCAATATGAACGATTCTAGCTCCAGTGACCATACGATGTCCATCCAACGGCCGTAGTGCTTCTTCAACCTGTGGTCTTCTTGCTCCAGCCGCCCAAAGCAGCACCGGTCATGCCGCATGCTCCTGCCTCCTGTGGCCTGTTGTGATGCCGTGGAGGCCTCACCGCCTCCTACTACTCCCACCACTGGCCAAGCCATTCCTCTACTCACCCACACCCCCTGCTATTCTGCGGCGACGACAGCCTCACACCGCAGCCGGACCAGTGGACCCTCGTACTACTCACCGCGTGGGCATCCACTGCCGCGTCTTCCCCGGCTCCGCATCGTCCCCTTCCTAGGCATCGCCGTCGTCCACCGCCATGGTGCTCTCGGCGCGGCGTGGTCAACATGGTCAATGACCGACTTCCATCGGAAGAGTACTATACATGGAGAGGCTGACAGATGGGTCCACGACAGCCGCAAGGAAGTGCCTCCTTATTACGTGCAAAATAATTATTCCTCCACCTGACAGCGGGGACCCACCGGACGGGCTACCGTATTTTGCAAAAAAAATGTTTCCCCCCTGACTGCTAGGACCTACCAGCTACATCTTCGCGCGCAAGGAAGTGCGTCCATATTACAGGCAAAAAAATGATTCACCCCCTGACTGCTGGGACCCACCAGCTACATCTTCGCACGCAAGGAAGTGCATCCGGGCAAAAAAAACGATTCGCCCCCCTGACTGCTGGGGCCCACTAGCTACATCTTCGCACGCAAGGAATTGCCTGACAGTCGGGAGCCACCTGGTCGAAGCGTACGTAGCGTTGTCATTCTGGTCGCGAACGTGTACGTACATACTGGTCGATGTAGAGGCGCGCACGTGTTGTAGTAGAGGCGCACACGTAGCATGTACACGTATGCACAATGGCCAGGGTGCAAGAAAGTAAATACGGCCACGTACATACATACGGGCGGGGTCTCGAACGCCTACTCGCGCATACGTACGGCCATGGCTCGTGTACATGGCTGGGTCGGAACCGAGAAACTGCGTCGTCGTCGTGTTCATGGGGAGGCAACGGAATGCGTCGTGTTCATGGGGAGGCAACAGAATGTGTCGTGTTCATCGGGAAGCAACGGAACGTGTGGGAGCCAACCGGCTTGGATGGAACAGGCAATGGAAACGAGGCCTGGCGTACCGCAGAATGGAGGAAACGGCATTGTGTTCGACCGGCCACGTTCAAAACGGGATCCTGTTCATCGGGAGGGGTCTGGCGTACCGCAAAACAGAGGAAACGGACTTGTGTTGGACCTCCTACAGTCGAAACGGGGTCCTGTTGATCGGGACGGGTGTGGTGTACCGCAAAACGGACAAAATGGACTTGTGTTGGAGTGCTACGGTCGAAACGGGGGTCCTGTTCATCGGGAGGGGTGTGGCGTACCGCAAAACGAGACTCCACGGGATACTGTTCATCTCCACCGTCGACCTCCTCAGCCTCCACGGGCTACTGTTCATCCACTGTCGACCTCCTGCAGCCTCCACCTGTGACTATTCATCCAGCCTCCACCACGCGCTACTCCATCGGCTACTGTTCAACCACCCCTCTCCACGAGCTCCTGTTCAACCACCCCTCCACGGGCTACTGTTCATCCACCCCTCCACTGTCTATTGTTCATCCAGCCCTCCACGGGGTCGTCCTATTCATCCAGCCCTCCACGGGGTCCTGTTCATCCAGCCCCAACCAGCTCGATCGATCGGGGTCCTGTTCATCCAGAGGCAACGCCACGGGGTCCTGTTCATCCACCCCCACCGCTCACTGTTCATCCAAACCCCCCTACAACGCTCACTGTTCATCCAGAGGCATCATCGATCGGCTTCAGTTAGCAGCAGTAGCGAAGGAATCGCTCGATCGGGTTCAGTTAACAGCCATCGATTGATCGCTTGGGTTCAGCAACGCGTAGCCTGCAGTGCAATCGCTCGGGTTCAGTTAGAGCCCAATGCCTCGCTCGGGTTCAATCAGAGCCAACGCCTCGCACACATGCACGTACGTGTATGAGAGAAATGCGCATCGCTCGGGGCCCTACCTCCCACCGTAACCGGAAACTCGCCTAAATTTTCCTCGCCCTCGCTTCTACCATGGTTTTTTCTGTCATGGACGGCCTAAAGAATGTCATGTAGCTGTGTCTCTGGCCCGCCCAGGACGAAAAGCCCATTTTCTATCATGATTTTTTGTCATAGAAGTAGGAGCCCACCACATCTATGATGATACTGGGTTTTGTCACAATTATCATCATGGAAGTGTCATAAGTATGACAGAAAAAAAAAATTCGTTTGGCCCAAAATGTCACGGATGTGTCTGTTTTTTTTGTAGTGTCAGTTCTCCCCCAAACGTTACCGGCAACGTGATCTTTCCCTTAGGATGACTCCTGCCGAGATTAAATCCTTGAAACGTGCTGGTAACCTCTAATTCTTCCTCTGATATCTGAAGCTTGCTGATAACTGATGGGGAATTAGATTCAGTCCAGCCCCACCGTCCACCAACATCTTCATGACCTTGAGGTTGCAAATTATTGGAGAGACCAACAATAGCAGGCACCCTACCGCAGTGGTACGGCTAGGATGATCCTCCTCGTCAAAGATGACGGGTGTATCAGACCATTTGAGCGGCTTCCGGGCCTATGGCGTTGGTTCCACGACATTGACTTCTCGCGCCCACCGCTTGAGCTGGTGATGAGGGGTGTGTAGAGATGCACCACATCAACGCATAGGGCGTCAGTGGCCTTCTGAAACTCTTGCTCACTAGTTTCCTCTTCATCCCCTCCATCAGTCTCATCATCATAGGCTTCTTTACCTAACCTCTGGCGGGTTTTTCTTTGCTCTGAAAGGGTTTGCCGGGGCGATTTGCTTCACTGCCTCGGCCCTTGCTGCCATTATCATTCTGACATTTGTCCTTGTCATGCTTCTTGTACTCAACTCTCTGTCTCTTGACCAACTGCTCAACCTGATAGCACTCTTGAAGGTCGTGGCCCTTGGTCCGATGGATCTTGCAGTACGGCCCATCGCCCTTCCCAGCCTTCTCGGCAGCCGCGGCTTCCCGGCAATCAGTGCACATGGCAGCCTCCTTGTGAAGGACCTTAGCCTTGGCGATCTTGCTGGTACTTGTGGTGCCTGTCAGTGTCAAAACAGGCGGATCTCGGGTAGGGGGTCCCGAACTGTGCGTCTAAGGATCGAAGGTAACAAGGAGGCAGGGGACATGATGTTTACCCAGGTTCGGGCCCTCTTAATGGAGGTAAATACCCTACTTCCTGCTTGATTGACTATGATGAATATAGGGGTTACAAGAGTTGATCTACCTTGAGATCGTAATGGCTAAACCCTATCTGTCTAGCCTGTATGATTGTGATCTTGCCCTACGGACTAAACCCCCCGGTTTATATAGACACCAGAGGGATCTAGGGTTGTACAGAGTCGGTTACAGAGGAAGGAAAATACATGATCCAAACGCCAAGCTTGCCATCCACGCAAAGGAGCGTCCCATCCAGACACGGGGAGGTTCTTCTATCTCGTATCTTCATGGCCCATCAGTCCAGCCCACATCACATAGCCCATACGCCCGAGGACCCCTTAGTCTAGGACTCCCTCAGTAGCCCCTAAACCAGGCTTCAATGATGATATATCCGGTGCGTGGACTGTCTTCGGCATTGCGAGGCGGATTCCCCTTTTCTGAATACTTCAATCGTAATTTTCCGCACACAAGAACTATGTCCGGCCTTGCTTAACACGTACAACCCCAAGCTGTAAAAAGTAACAATACTTCAAAAATAAGTCACATCCATGGGCCACTTTTTTTACGAGATGTTATGTTCTGGCCTTTATAATTATTCTGAACCGTTTTACAGCCTCGTTTCGTATTTCGAGGTACGGACAGTGACACGTCTTGTCGAAGCAGAGATCGTGTCCCCTTATTACGGGATTCTCATCCATAGGGGTTTTGGGTAATCCAACCATGCCATTCGCACGTCCCCTTGGGAATAGGCGAGATTTAAGGCTTGTGAGGGGCGCTTGATATTCGCTGCCTCTATAAGAGGACAAAAGGACCCATCTGTTTGCCCCACGCCTTCTCCTCATCTGCCTTCCAATCCCCCGAGCTCCAGCGCCCAAGTTCCCTAACTTTTCCTTCCGCCCTAGCTTCTCTAGCAATGGCCAGATCTGGCTTTCAAGGCAAGTGGATGGCCTCCTCCGTAATAGAGAAGAACATCCAAGATCTACGGGAGGCGAGGTACTTGACGGCGGAGATAAAACATAGGCTTCCGACCATAGGGCAGATCATCCCCACCCCGGAGCCCGGAGAAAGGGTGGTTTTTATCTTCCTTCGATGGCTCGGATTCGCCCTTCACCCCTTTGTCCGAGGTCTTATGTACTACTATGGGCTGGATTTCCATGATCTGGCCCTGACTCCTTCCTCCACATCTGGGCATTTATCGTTGTGTGCAAAGCATTCCTCCGTGTCCCTCCACACTTCGGCTTATGGCTCAAGGTTTTCAATGTGAAGCCAAAGGTGGTCGAAGGCCAACACGCCGAGTGCGGTGGCGCCATGGTGAGCAAGCTCAACAAGGTTACCTGGCCCAAAGGAAGATTCGTAGAGACCGTCAAGGTGTGGCAGCAGGAGTGGTTTTATATCACCGAACCCCGCAGCACCAAGTGGGCCGCTGCTCCTGCCTTCAGATCCGGACCTCCACTACGGCTCGCGTCCTGGACGAACAAGAGCCTAGATTGGGGGGCCCCAACGACGTATTGATGCTGCAATAGCGCGTCAAGAGCATGATAGACAAGGACATCACCCTTGCTGATGTGATCGAGGTGATGATCATCCGCCGAGCTCTCCCTTGCCAACGACGGCCTCTCAAGATGTGGGAGTTCAATCCAGAGGGGGCATGGACTTTGCATCACTTCTACAACACAACACACAAGAAGATCTGGAAGCTGCTTTTTAAGAAGCAGAAGGCGTGGCCTTCGACGTCCAATGACACCGGCCTCGACTACAACAATTCAGCATCCCCGGTAAGTATCATGCTGCCGAACACTACTTAACTTGTCAGTCTTAGGGAGGGGCCCTTAGAAATTCCATCTCTTGATCAGGACTGGATAAAGAAGGCCGACCGGATTAAGTGTCCGGCCCCACTCCCCGAAAACCCATCTGATCCTCTGTTAATGAAGATGTTGGTCCCGGTGCCCTATCAGGCGCCGACGAAGTAGGACAAGAAGAAGAAGAAGAAGAAGAAGAAGAAGAAGAAGAAGAAGAAGAAGAAGAAGAAGAAGAAGAAGAAGAAGAAGAAGAAGAAGAAGAAGAAGAAGAAGAAGAAGAAGAAGAAGAAGAAGAAGAAGAAGAAGAAGAAGAAGAAGAAGAAGAAGAAGAAGAAGAAGAAGAAGAAGAAGAAGAAGAAGAAGAAGAAGAAGAAGAAGAAGAAGAAGAAGAAGAAGAAGAAGAAGAAGAAGAAGAAGAAGAAGAAGAAGAAGAAGAAGAAGAAGAAGAAGAAGAAGAAGAAGAAGGCCAAGGAGGCCCAAGGCGACCTCCATCCCAAAGAGACTTCGGGCGCCGTGTCCGGAGGAACCGAAGCTCCTTCCTCTGATGAGGAAGACGAAGACGAGGATGATGAGGAGGAAGAAGAGGAGGAGGAGGAAGTAGAGAACCCTCATCCCAAGGGGAAAAAGAGAGCGGACTCCATAGATCCGGAGGATGGGGCGCCCAAGAGGGGAAGGGTATCCCTTTTCGATAACGCAGATTCGGGCGCTGAAGCCATTCCCAAGCACTGCTCCCGCACCAAGCCCCTCGCCGATCGTGAGTACTTTCAGATGCCTCGTTCATATCTAATCCTCTTTACAGATTATGAGAATAATGTCAAATTTTATGCCATAGTCCGGCCCATGACATTCCTCAAGGGTCGTCATCATCGGGGGATCTTTCGCCGGACAAGATGGAGAGCAAGACGCCTCCATGGGCTTCCTCGCCTCCTAGAGTGGACGATCCTGAGGTGTCGTCCCAAAGGGTTTCTCTGTCCCCCGGAGAAGTGCGGGGGACGATCAATGCGACACCAAAGGCTGTCGAAGACATGGGGGGAGCAACCCCTATGGAGACCGGCCATGGGGGTCCTGGGTCATCAGACACTCAGCCGGATACTGTTCCAGAGACCCATATAGTGCTGGAATCGGATTGGCAGCCCCCTTTGCAGGAGGGGGGAACGGCGACCTCTACCAATACAGAGGTGTCAAACAAACCGATGGATGCACTGCAAGGTGCATCCGTCTTGGAGGAGCACCGTACTTTAATGGGTACGGTAGTTGAAAGAGTGTAGTCCGCTAAGAGCGGACTGGATGAAGCCTTCACAAGCCTACTAATAGGCTTCGAGGTACACAATGTAATGTATTTTAGCTGCTTTTCATAACAAATCCTTCTAGATATAGATAGTAGCCCCTGAGACTCTATTTGGCCGACGAAGGAGGGTGAACAGAGGGTCTATAGGTACCCGCGGTAAATAACATTTTTAGCCCTTTTGGTAATCATCAAGCTTCACTGTTAGCGTTGACTGCACAGGCTGCTGAAGTTTCCGAACACAAGCGGAAGCTGCAGCTGGTCGAGGAGGACAACATTCAGATTAACAAGCAGCTCGACGAGGCGCAAGGTTTGTTCAAGTGCAACATAATCCACCAAATTGGTTTTGCAAATGCTGGAGTGAGGCTCATGCGCTATATTATACGTATAATGGCAGATGGCGCTGTGGATGTCGAAACCCTCTGAAGTGACCTTGCCCGTGCAAAGGAGCAGGCAAGGGTGAGCAATGCTGCCGCTGAGAAAGCGGCTGCCGAATTAAAGGAGGAACAGGCCACATGGAGCCAGCTCGAGGAGCACGTATCCAAGACTGAGAAAGAACTCAAGGACACAACTCGCAAGTGCGAGCTTCTAGAGGAGGACAATAAAGCGAAGGTGCCCGAACTCACCAAGGCTCTTCAGGATGCCTAAGAGGCGAGGTCCGAACCCCACGCGGCTCGCGACGAGCTCCGACAGGCCGGACAGATAGCGGCTAGTAAGCCCTTTCTTTTACAGTCTAAGTTTGGCGATCAGAGGTATGCCTACTTAATCGACTATGGAGTTCTCCAGACTCCTTTGCAGATCTACCAAAGAGCGCGATTGACGTGGCGCAATTCTACCGAGCCCAGGAGGAGCATACGGCGGAGAAGCTATTCTGGTCGCAATATGCGACTCAGGAGCATTCAACTCTGCTGAACGACCAGATGCACAATGGGATGAGCTGCACAAGATGTCTGGAGCGGCCATGAAGGAGGTTATACTCCGGCTGTGGGCGGCTGAATCCGTTCCGAGCTCTTACTTTGGCTTGGTGCAGTGACTCGTCGATGTTGTGCCCCGCATTGACGCCATCAAATGGTCGGTGTGCATAGAAGGTGCACAAAGGGCTTTTGCCCATGTCAAGGTGCACTGGGCCAAGATGAAGGCCGCCGTCATCGCAGTGGGGGGTCCTCCCGAAGGCAAAGACCACCGCACACCGAAACTTTATTTAAACGACGTCCTAGAGGGTGCTCATTTGATAGAGGGTCAATGCTCAAAGGATATCATGTTCGAATAAATGTATCCGACCAACCTGATTGTGTGTATTATAGATAATAAGTCTTTGCAATATATTGGCATCATTATCTAGATTTGCTTTCCTCCTCTGCGGCCATTGTTTTGAATGCCTGAGAGTTTTCCAGTCGTCGGCTTCCATCCCCACATAGATGCTACGGGGTTGTTTGGAATGGCACATTAACACTCTTGACCCAACGTCTTGGTCCGTGACGGAGGTGTCAATGCGTCGAACTAGGCAATCGGACTGTACGGCTTTACCGCTCTCACTTAGCCATAGGAGTTTGACAATAGCACTATAGAATAGCCCCTGGTACGTATTTGACTATCCGAATGCGGATGTGTTATGTGTAAGACTGGAAAAACAGTCCTTCGCTTGAAATGGAAAAAATCGTTAAAGATTTAGTAAGTCACCGAATGGCTGGCCCGCTCTCGCCATATCATGACAGTCAGTTTTCGGCTTTCTCTACTGAGGTGCTTGACTGGACAAACCAGAAACACAATCGCAGTAGTTCTCCCTTTACTACCCTAGCCCAACAATCGGAACGTAAGGTAGCAAATACAGGAGCCGGGCAACCCAACTATTGACCAAAGACATGATTCAGAGCTGATGCATATAATGCCAAGCTCAGGAAGCCAAAGTGTGCTACAAAGCTGTTCGGACTTTTGTTTAGTGGACCATAAGTGGCCGTATATATCCCCTGGCAATGGGTGTCGAGGTATGTGTGACAACTAGAGAGACGGACTATAGTTTTATAAATGAAGTAGATACCGAAAATTTGTCGCTGCTAAAATCTGATTGACACGTCAAGACGTGATCTTACAGGGGATAAAACACCAAAATCATTTTACATGCCGGGGGCGAATAATGAGGAGAAAAGCTCAGTACATGTCCTTTTTAAATAAGGTTTAGTCCGAAGAGTCCTTTGGATGTCCTGCCGCACGTCTGTGCCGCTTTTGTCCTGTAGAAAGAGGTTTCTTGAAGGAAATGGTCTTCTGTTTGCTGGACGGAACCGGGCCGTGAGTGAGCCCTTGTAAGTCCGTAGGATATATGGGCTTGAATGCACCTGTAGTAAAAAGGTAAGCAGAAAAAAGGTGGAAGATTATATAGGGTCGAGCCGCACTATAGATCTTCCCGTATTGTGCCTCCGCCGATGCCCAAGGTATCTTAAGCACGTAATGGTGCATGCGTGGTACCAATTCTGCTGTTGTGCATGGCGATTGGCGGAGGCAAAACTGCTAGTCTAACTCTGGATGTCGCGAGCTGCTAGCTTGCGGGTCAATCCGGACTCTTTTAAGAGGGTCCGGCAGTTTGGTGACCGACGAGGTGTGCGGCTTACAGTGGCCACTCTATACCTCGGCTCCAAGAGCTGCGGTGTGCTCCTCTGTGCGGAGGGAGCGTTCCATGTTTCCATTGACTGTTATAACGCCACGTGGACTGGGCATTTTGAGCTTTAAGTAAGCATAGTGCGGCACCGCATTTAATCAAGCAAAAGTGGTCCGTTCGAGCAGTGCGTGATAGCTGCTTCGGAAGGGTACGATATCAAAGATCAAGTCTTCACTGCGAAAGTTATCGGGCGAGCCGAAGACAACTTCCAATGTTATGGAGCCCGAGTAACTGGCCTCTATGCTAGGTATTACTCCTTTAAAGGTAGTTTTCGTGGGCTTGATTCTTGACGGATCGATACCCATTTTGCGTACGGTGTCCTGATAGAGCAGGTTAAGGCTGCTACCACCGTCCATGAGGACTCGCGTGAGATGGAATTCATCGATGATTGGATCGAGGACGAAAGCTGCTGATCCTCCATGACGGATACTGTTCAGGTGGTCCTTTCGATTGAATGTGATCGGGCAAGCCGACCACAGGTTGAATTTTGGGGCGACCGGCTCTACGGCGTAGACATCCCTTAATGCGCGCTTGCGTTCTCGTTTGGAGATGTGCGTGACATAGATCATATTCACCGTTTTGACCTTGGTGGGAAATTGCTTCTGCCCCCCTGTGTTCGGTGGGTGAGGCTCTTCATCGTTGTCCTCGCTGGGCGGCCTTTTCCCCTTGTGTTTGGTGTTGAGCTTGCTGACCTGTTTAAACACCCATCAATTTCTGTTGGTGTGATTGGCAAGTTTGTCGGGGGTGCCATGAATCTGGCAAGGCCGATCAAGTATTTTGTCCAAACTAGATGGACCATCTTTATTTCCTTTGATTGGCTTCTTCCGTTGACCGGATTTGGAGCCACTGAATTCGGTGTTCACCGCCGTGTCTGCTGCATGGTGTCGATGCTTATTCTTATCGCATCGTGGTTTGCCATTACCGTCTCTAACTTCAGAAGTGCCTAGGTCGCTGGTGCTATTGCTTCTACGAGCGAGCCAGCTATCTTCTCCCGCGCAACAGTGGGTCATAAGTGCGGTAAGGGCTGCCATGGACTTCGGTTTCTCTTGGCCGAGGTGTCGGGCAAGCCACCCGTCTCGGACACTGTGTTTGAAGGCTGCGAGGGCTTCAGCGTCCGGACAATCCACAATCTGGTTCTTTTTGATTAAGAACCTGGTCCAAAGCTTCCGGGCTGACTCACCCGGTTACTGGATGATGTGACTAAGGTCGTCGGCATCCGGGGGGGCGAACATATGTACCTTGGAAGTTGTCTCTAAAGGCGTCTTCCAGAAATTCCCTGCTTCCAATAGAGTTTTCTGAGAGGCTACTCAGCCAATGTCGTGTTGGTCCCTTGAGTTTTAGGGGGAGGTACTTGATGGCATGTAGGTCATCACCGCGGGCCATGTGGATATGGAGAAGAAAGGTCCATACTGCGGGATCTGTTGTTCCATCGTATGATTCAATGTTTATGGGTTTAAACCCTGGGAACTGGTGCTCCATTACTTCATCAGTGAAGCATAGAGGGTGTGCGGCTCCTCTGTATCGGGCGATGTCACGGCGTAGTTCGGATGGGGTCCGTATGCAGTTTTCAGCCTGTGTGAGGTTGTGTGGGCCACGCCAGGCTGGATGTCCGTCTTCTCGCATTGGTGCATGCCCTTGTGATCCATAAATCGACCTTGTGTGACCGGCTCTAGTGTCCAGGTCCTGTCGCAGGTCGTGAGTACGTCATGCGGCTGGTGTTTCTCTGCCTCTAGGGCGAGGTGGCGTAGGTTGATGTTCGGCTTGGGTTGCCGCTCTGTCTCGGCCACAAGGTGGCCAGACGGGTCCATCAGCCGCGTTATGTGCTGTCGGTATGGGCTCTGGGGCCTCTTTGTTGAATCGGCAGAGCAACCTGCGCTTTGGGTAACTTTTAGTTGGGCGCTCGAGGCTGTATTCCTCGGCTGCTAGGACATTAGTCCATCTGTCGTTGAGTAAATCCTGATCGGCTTGAAGTTGCTGCCGCTTCTTTTTCAGGCTTCTTGCTATGGCTATTAGCTGGCGCTTGAAGCGCTCTTGTTCGAGGGGGTCCTCTGGTATGATGAATTCTTCGTCACCCAGGCTCCCATCCTCTTCGGAGGTCGGTAGGTAATTACTATCCTCCGAGCCCTCGCCCCCGATAGGGTCATCAGGGTTGACTTTCCCCTCTTCCCATTCTTCCTGCTCGGATGTTGGCTTGACGGGGGCTTCCTGATCTTCGGCATCATCCGGGAGGTTAATGTCTCTGGTGCCAGTATTATTATCTTTTTCGCGACGCGATTTTGATCGGTGTCGCTGACGTCGAAGCTTCGTAGGTACTTCAGCAGGTTCATCCCTCTAGGATCTTTTCGTCGTCGGCTCCATTCTCTTGGGTGTGTCCACCATGTATACGTCATACGAAGAAGTGGCCGTCCAGCATCCGGTAAACGGCGAGTTCTGGCCTTGATCTTCTCCGGCATCGTCGTCCATGTCGTTGATGTCTTCGGAGGTGTAGTCAAGCATGTCAGTTAAATCCTCGACAATGGCTATGAAGTGGGTGGAGGGTGGGACATGAAATTCCCTGCTCTCAGCCCCTAGTGTGGGCTGAGCATAGTTCGGCAGCGATCCTTCTGTAATGGCGAGGGATCACATTAAGTCCAGAGCCTCGTTTAAGAGTGGGGTCTGGATAGGAAAAGAATCCGTGGAGCGGGGCAGGACAGGAGTTCCTTGGCCGAGATCGCATAACCCGGACCTCGACAGTTCAGAGTTGGTGTACGAAGATGAGTCCGGCGGGGGAGTCCGGAGCGACTCCGGGCTGACCAGTGAAACGACCCCCTCCGTGTATTCGGTGTTGAGCTCTATGGCTACGGAGAGTCCGACGGGTTCCAGACCCCCGTCTTCGGACTTGATGAGGTGCTCCAGATCTGAGACCGGAGCTGTGGTTAAGGTCGTGAACCCTTGGAAGATCAAGTCTCCCTGGATATCAGCAACGTAACATAGGTTTCCGAACCTGATCTGATGACTAGGGGTGTAGCTATCAATCTGCTCCATATGACCAATCGAATTGGCCCGCAGTGCAAAGCCGATGAATACAAAGATTTGGCCGGGGAGAAAAGTCTCCCTCGGGCGGTGTTGTTGTGGATGGTTGATGGAGCCATCGAGCCTTTTGATGATGACACATCGGAACTCTCAATGAAAGCACCAATGTCGGTGTCAAAACTGGCAGATCTCGGGTAGGGGGTCCCGAACTGTGCGTCTAAGGATCGAAGGTAACAAGGAGGCAGGGGACACGATGTTTACCCAGGTTTGGGCCCTCTTAATGGAGGTAATACCCTACTTCCTGCTTGATTGACTATGATGAATATAGGGGTTACAAGAGTTGATCTACCTCGAGGTCGTAATGGCTAAACCCTAGTTGTCTAGCCTGTATGATTGTGATCTTGCCCTACGGACTAAACCCTCCGGTTTATATAGACACCGGAGGGATCTAGGGTTGTACAAAGTCGGTTACAGAGGAAGGAAAATACATGATCCGAACGCCAAGATTGCCATCCACGCAAAGAAGTGTCCCATCTAGACACGGGGAGGTTCTTCTATCTCGTATCTTCATGGCCCATCAGTCCGGCCCACATCACATAGCCGGACACCTGAGGACCCCTTAGTCCAGGACTACCTTAGTGCTTGATCCTTCAACAGTCATCACTGCCTTATCCCTCCGCTTCTTACTGTGCTTCTTGCTCTTCTTCTAACTGGTTGATTCATCGTCATCCTCTGAATCAACACTGATGCAATCTTTCTCTCTAGGATACTTCCTTCCATCCTCCATCCGAGCACACTTATCCACTAGAGTGTACAACTCCTTCACAATCCTGGGCAACCGCACGTTCATCTTAGAACAAATCCAGCGGTTGCGCACATTGGACTGGAAGGCAGCTATCACAACTGCTGGATGGATATTTGGAATATTTCTATGAACTTTGTTGAATCTCTGTAAATACTTACGGAGGGTTTCTCCTTCCTTTTGTTGGAGAAGCTGCAGGTCGTGGGGCCGGCCCCGGCTCCTGGTGGCTACCGGTGAAGGCACCGATGAACACGTGGCACAGGTTTTCCCATGACGAAATGGAGTTCTCCGGCAGGTGCATCAGCCAAGACCTCACATTGGACTTGAGGGTCAAAGGGAATTAGTTGGCAAACACCTTCTCATCTCTTCCCCTGGCAACCTGAATAGTGATGGTGTAGATGCTTAGGAACTCTGCCGAGTTCAGCCTCCCGTCGTACTTCTCAGGTATCTCTGGCTTGAACGTGCGAATGGACGACCAACAGACTTGCCGTAGCTCACGGGTAAAGGAAGGGCAGCCAACTTCGAAAGGTAGGGGCCCCCCAATACCGAGAGCAAGCTTGCTAACGTCGGGGCCGTCGCACCCGTTGGTCCGGCGGAGGTCGTTGTGGTGCTGCTCAACGACGCACACGTATCCTCTCCACCTATCCTCCGAGGTTCGCCGTTGGCCTGGACGTGCTCGAGTGTTAGAGGAGGCCATTGAGACATCGTCAGGGTCTTGATTTTGTCGCACTCATGCTGGCTGCCGTGGCGGGGACTGCACCGTGAGGATGGCTTCTTCCATACGGGCAGCATCATGAGTCGTCGTTGTCGCTTGGGGAGGCCGTGGCGGGTCAGCTCGTCGTGAGCCCCCGGCTTTGACGAAACCGAGTAGACTTTGGATGGTGGCACACCATTCGTCCATCTGCTCGGCCGTCGGCGGGAACCTCAGCCGGAGTTGAGCCCGCACCATGGCCTCCGAGGCCGTACTTGGCATGGACGATGATGAAGTCGATCGCACCGTCGCTCGGTTCCTGATGGAGCCAGCGGCGACAGTATCGCGCCTCCGCTGTTGCGGTGCAACCATCTGGGTGACAGGGTGGTGCGGCGAAGGCGCTCGAGGGCCAGTGGCTCCGTTGGGTGCAGCGGCTTGGTTGACTCACACGGGGGAAAGCACATGCGTAGCGGTCGCGCCTGCGACAGGGGTGGCTGGAGGGCGGCAGTTCGCCCCCATACCGAGCGCCATCACTGCAGCTGTGCCCGTCAGTGAGAGGGGCGTGGCCGTTGAGGTGTTGCTGGCGTTGCTCTCCTCCGGTGCCTCCTTCTCATGCGTCAGCCGCGGGGGAAGTGGTGGCGATGTCGCCTGCTCTGACCACATCCCCAACAGCGTCCACGCCCTCGCGTGGCTCCGCGCCCCCTGCAGCGTTGGAGGCCACGGGCGGCGGAGCCTTCGAGGTGGATGGATGAGTCGAAGAAGCGGGCTTCTTCTTGGGCGACATGGTCGATGGCGCCGTTGAAGATGCAGATGGCGATGAAGGTGACGTGCCGCTCACGTCTTCAGGTTTGCGCAAGCGCTCCCCCTACCTGGTGCGCCAAAGATGCTGCGGGAAACCATGGCCACCTATGGGACCAGGATGGCCCCTTGCTGGTTCGGCAGGGGGACGTCACGTTTCCCAAAGAGCAGACCCAACGTGGGGCAGCACGACAGAGATCACATGGGCAGTTTTACCCAGGTTCGGGCTGCCGCGAGGCGTAAAACCCTACTCCTGCTTTGGTGGATTGATGGTGGAAATGTGGTGATGGAGCATAGTACACTTGCCCGGCAAGGGTTGCCTCAGGGCAGTAGCAACTACGCGCATATAGGGGTGTGAGTTATCCAACCCTCCAACCTCACGAACCCCTTCTACCGTTGTCATGAGCCTCCTTTTATAGGTTAAGGGGTCACCACAGTGGCAAATCAGTCATTAGACACTAATAAGATAGCAAATAGTGCTATCATACCTAACTCTGCAGGCTGACAGTGCGCATTTAATGCATCGCTCAACGTCACGCTGTTGGTTGCCCGGTAAGGCTTGCCAGGCTTTCTTGCCAACTCCACGCCTGCTCGTCTGACACGTCATAGGACGGGTGTCGTCTGTAGGTTTTATGGTAGAAAGGGGCTGCCATGTGGCAAGTGGCTACCACTTAATCACTCTGCGGCTTGACACTGCACTGATTGACAATGTGAGTCGTAGTGGAGTGCTTGGTGAGGTGTTTCAGCCTCCACAAGCCCCGACAGGCCCTGCCGGGACGCCTTGGTCATCTTCTTCTGGGGGTGGCCTTGCCCTTGCCGGGTTCGCCCGCCCGGCAAGGGAGGCTTCCTTCTTGATGATATCTCGCTTATCTCGCTTGGCCTTGGTCCCTCTGATTTGCTTGTTTGGTCCTTCAAGTCTCTTGATTTCTTGTACTTTTTCTTGGACTGGTGCTTAAATCTTGATCTTGTGCCTGTGCACAATCAGGGCAACAGACCCGGGGTTTGTTGCACCGACAATGATCTTTAGTAGTTACGGATGTTTGCTAGAGTTCTAATCATAAGTGCATATGATCCAAGGAGAGAAAGTATGTTAGCTTATGCCTTTCCCTCATATGAAATTGCAATAATGATTATCGGTCTAGTTATCGATTACATAAGGACAAATAACTTTTTTGTGACAAAACGCTCTCCACTAAAACTAACGTAGTTACTTCTTTATCTAAATAGCCCCTAGTTTTTATTTACGTGTTCTTTATTATCTTGCAAACCTATCCTATCACACCTACAAAGTACTTCTAGTTTCATACTTGTTCTAGGTAAAGCGAATGTTAAGCATGCATAGAGTTGTATCAGTGGTCGATAGAACTTGAGGGAATATTTGTTCTACCTTTAGCTCCTCATTGGGTTCGACACAAAGAGGCTACAACTGATCCCCTATACTTGTGGGTTATCAAGACCTTTTTCTAGCACCGTTGCCAGGGAACAATAGCGTGGGGTGAATATTCTCGTGTGTGCTTGTTTGCTTTATCACTAAGTAAATTTTATTTGCTTATCTACGTTGTTCTCTATCTTTAGTTATGGATATGGAACATGAAATACCAAAAAATAGGTTTACTTGCTACTTATGGAGATGGGGAACCTCCTAAAACCCTCGATGCTCATTATGTGAAAGATATTATGCACTACTTTAATAATCCTGAGAAAATCCCATTCAATTATGTAATGGGAGACATGTTGGATCAATGTGAATACTTTAGGGATTATCGCTTGACTCAAAAATGGAAACTCTTATGGGACCAAATTCATATGTTGCATTGGTATGCTCGGCAACTATGCTTGAGATATGATTATACTTGTTGCTAGGATGAAGGCTCCACACCTTCCCTTTTCATGCAAATTTAACGATAATGAAACCTTAGCTTCTTATGCTAATGGTATATATGATTACTATGATGTGGAACGAATAGAAGAATTTGTTGCTTTTAAGGGTGCTTATGAAATTGAATCTTTGTTTGAAAAGTATGAAGCTTTTGATGATGATGTTTATAGGCTTGAAAATTTTGCTATACTTAAATATTTCCATGAGTATTATGAATATAATGCCGATATTGATGCGTTTATTGAGAAAGTCTTTGCTGTCCAAGAAGAGACTAATATTTTGCAGGAAACTATGGAAGAAGAAATTTGTGACACTGTGAACTCATTAGATGAAAAAGATGATTAGCAGAGCGAAGAACAAGAGGAGGAAGAGCAGATTAGCTACCCATGCCCACCTTGTAATGAGAGTAACTCTTCAACTCATACATTGTTTTATTTCCCTTCGTGCTTACCGAAGGATGAATGCTATGATCCCTTGGATTCGTTTGAAATATCCCTTTTTGATGAACTTGATGCTTCCTATGCTTGTGGCCATGATGCCAATATGAATTATGATTATGGAGATGAACTTGCTATAGTTCCTTATGTTAAGAATGAAATTGTTGCTATTGCACCCATACATGATAGTCCTATTATCTTTTTGAATTCTCCCAACTACACTATATCAGAGAAGTTTGCGCTTATTAAGGATTATATTGATGGGTTGCGTTTCACTACTACACATGATGATTTTGATAGATATGATATGCATGTGCTTGCTGCTCCTACTTGCAATTATTATGAGATTGGAACTACATCTTCGCCTATCTATGTTTCCAATACAATAAAATTGCAAGAAACTATTTATGCTATGTGTTGGTCTTTACTTTGTGCATGAATTATTCTTTTATGACATGCCGATGCATAGGAAGAGAGTTAGACTTTGTTGTTGCATGATATATGTTACTTTGTGCTTACTGCTAAATCACAAATCATTGTTAATTAAAATTGGCTTTGATATACCTTGGGATCCGGGTGGATCCATTACTTGAGCACCATATGCCTAGCTTAATGGCTTTAAAGAAAGTGCTGCCAGGGAGACAACCCGGAAGTTTTAGAGAGTCATTTTATTCTGTTGTGTTCTTTTATATAGTTTAAAAACAAAAAATAAAGAGGGTAACCTAAACCTTTTTCAAAAATAAAGGTGAAAGTAAGAAAGACGAGCACCGTTGAAGTGGGGGAGCTCCTTGAGCTTTGTTCATGCCCATGGAAACTTTTCAAACCTTGATTACAGAAACTTTTCAACAAAAATAATTATCCCCTTGTACAAATACATTGTATTATAAAAGTAATGTGCCAAGATTTGCCTTTAGAATGATTAGAATGCTTGTTTGGTTTGTGCAGTGCAAAAACAGAAACTTTGGGTGTAGTACGTGAATTTCAATTTTTTTTACTCGAACGTCGAATGTTTATGAAACTTTTTGCACTGTACTTCTATACAAATTGTTTGTTTTGTCCTAATGTTTAAGAATTTTTGGAGCTACAGAAGTATGGTAGATGTTTAGATTGCTACAGGTTGTCCTGTTTAAGACAGATTATGTTTCTGATGCATTGTTTTGCTAGTTTTGATGAAACTATCGATTTTATCGGTGGTATGAGCCATGGAGAAGTTATAATACAATAGCTACAATGCAAAAATAAAATATGAATGGGTTCGCAATAGTACTTAAAGTGGTGATTTGTTTTATTATACTAACAGATCTCACGAGGGTTTTGTTAAGTTTTTTGTGATTGAAGTTTTCAAGTTTTGGATGAGATCACGATAGATGAAGGAATAAGGAGTGGCAAGAGCCTAACTTGGGGATGCCCGAGGCACCCCAAGGTAATATTCAAGGACTCCCAAGCAACTAAGCTTGGGGATGCCCCGGAAGGCATCCCCTCTTTCTTCTAACGATCATCGGTAATTTTACTTGGAGCTATATTTTTATTCGTCACATGATATGCGTAAATCTTGCAGCGTCGTGTGCTTTTTATTTTTCTTTTAATAATGTACCATGCTAGTATGAAATAGTCCTTTGTTGATTTATAGAATGCTTCATGCACTTCACTTATATCTTTATGGCTTTATAGAATGCTTCATGTGCTTCACTTATATCATTTGAAGTTTGGATTGCCTGCTTCTCTATGCATAGAAAACCGCCATTTTTAGAATGCTCTTTTGCTTCACTTATATTTGTTAGAGCATGGGCATATCTTTTATAGAAATAATTAAACTCTCATGCTTCGCTTATATCTATTTAGAGAGTCAACAGGAATTGGTCATTCACATGGTTAGTCATAAAATCCTACATAAAACTTGTAGATCACTGAATATGATATGTTTGATTCCTTGCAATAGTTTTGCGATATAAAGATGGTGATATTAGAGTCATGCTTGTGAGTAATTGTGGGCTGGTAGAAATACTTGTGTTAAGGTTTGTGATTCATGAAGCATGCACGTATGGTGAACCGTTATGTAACAAAGTCGGAGCAAGATTTGTTTTTGATTGTCTTCCTTATGAGTGGCGGTCGGGGACGAGCGATGGTCTTTTACTACCAATTTATCCCCCTAGGAGCATGCACGTAGTACTTTGTTTCGATAGCTAATAAATTTTTGCAATAAGTATGTGAGTTCTTTATGACTAATGTTGAGTCCATGAATTATACACACTCTCACCCTTCCATCATTGCTAGCCTCTTCGGTACCATGCATTGCCCTTTCTCACCTCGAGAGTCGGTGCAAACTTCACCAGTGCATCCAAACCCCATGATATGATACGCTCTGTCACATATAAGCCTCCTTATATCTTCCTCAAAACAACCACCATACCTACCTATCATGGCATTTCCATAGCCATTCCGAGATATATTGCCATGCAACTTCCATCATCATCATATACATGACTTGAGCATTCATTGTCATATTGCTTTGCATGATCGTAAGATAGCTAGCATGATGTTTTCATGGCTTGTCCATTTTTTGATGTCATTGCTATGCTAGATCATTGCACATCCCGGTACACCGTCGGAGGCATTCATATAGAGTCATATCTTTGTTCTAGTATCGAGTTGTAATATTGAGTTGTAAGTAAATAAAAGTGTGATGATCATCATTATTAGAACATTGTCCCATGTGAGGTTATCAAAGTAAAAGTGGCCAAATAAGCCCAAAAAAAGAGAGAGGCCAAAGAAGCCTGCCCAAAAAAATGAGACAAAAGAGAGAAGGGACAATGTTACTATCCTTTTCCACACTTGTGCTTCAAAGTAGCACCATGTTCTTCATGATAGAGAGTCTCCTATTTTGTCACTTTCATATATTACTAGTGGGAATTTTTTATTATAGAACTTGGCTTGTATATTCCAACGACGGGCTTCCTCAAATGCCATAGGTCTTCATGAGCAAGCAAGCTAGATGCACACCCACTTAGTTTTAGTTTGAGCTTTCATACACTTATAGCTCTAGTGCATCCGTTGCATGGAAATCCCTACTCCTCGCATTGACATCAATTGATGGGCATCTCCATAGCCCGTTGATTAGCCACGTCAATGTGAGACTTTCTTCCTTTTTGTCTTCTCCACACAACATCCACCATCATATTCTATTCCACCTATAGTGTTCTATCCATGGCTCACACTCATGTATTGTGTGAAAGTTGAAAAGGATTGAGAACATTAAAAGTATGAAACAATTGCTTGGCTTGTCATCGGGGTTGTGCATGATGAAATACTTTGTGTGGTGAAGATGGAGCATAGCCAGACTATATGATTTTGTAGGGATAACTTTCTTTGGCCATGTTATTTTGAAAAGACATGATTGCTTTATTAGTATGCTTGAAGTATTATTGTCTTAATGTCAAATGATAAACTATTGCTTTGAATTACTCGTGTCTTAATATTCATGCCATGATTAGATTACATGATCAAGATTATGGTAGGTAGCATTCCACATCAAAAATTATCTTTTTTATCATTTATCTACTCAAGGACGAGCGGGAATTAAGCTTGGGGATGTTGATACGTTTCCGTTGTATCTATAATTTTTGATTGTTCCATGCCAATATTATACAACTTTCATATACTTTTGGCAACTTTTTATACTATTTTTGGGACTAACATATTGATCCAGTGCCCAGTGCCAGTTCCTATTTGTTGCATGTTTTTTGTTTCGCAGAAAATACATATCAAACGGAGTCCAAATGGGATAAAAACTTACGGAGATTTTTTTTTGGAATATATGTGAATTTTGGGAAAAAGAATCAATGCGAGACAATGCCCGAGGGGCCCACAAGGGTGAGGGGCGCCCCAGGGGGTAGGGCGCGCCCTGGGCCCTTGTGGCCACCCCGTAAGGCGGTTGGTGCCCTTCTCCTGGCGCAAGAAAGCTAATATCTGGATAAAAATGTGTTAAAATTTCAGCCCAATCGGAGTTATGGATCTCCGGGAATTTAAGAAACGGTGAAAGGCCAGAAACAAAGAGCACACGAACAGAAGGAAACAGAGAGAGAGATTCAATCTCGGAGGGGTGAGCCCCTCCGCAGCCATGGAGGCCATGGCCCAGCGGGGAACCATTCTCCCAACTAGGGGAAGGTCAAGGAATAAGAAGGAGGAGGGGGGCTCTCTCCCCTCTCTCCCGGTGGCGCCGGAATGTCGTTGGGGCCATCATCGTGACGGCGATCTACACCAACAACTTCGTTGCCGTCATCACCAACTCTCTCCCCCACTATGCAGCAGTGTAACACCTCTTCTCCCTGCTATAATCTCTACTTAAAACTGGTGCTCAACGCTATATATTATTTCCCAATGATGTATGACTATCCTATGATGTTTGAGTAGATCTGTTTTGTCCTATGGGTTAATTGATGATCGTGATTGGTTTGAGTTGTATGTTTTATTATTGGTGTTATCCTATGGTGCTCTCCGTGTCGCGCAAGCGTGAGGGATCCCCGTTGTAGGGTTTGCAATATGTTCATGATTTGCTTATGGTGGGTTGCTAGAGTGACAGAAGCTTAAACTCGGGTAAGTAGGTTGTTTGTGTATGGGAGTAAAGAGGACTTGATACTTTAATATGCTATGGTTGGGCTTTACCTTAATGATCTTTAGTAGTTACGGATGTTTGCTAGGGTTATAATCATAAGTGCATATGATCCAAGGAGAGAAAGTATGTTAGCTTATGCCTTTCCCTCATATAAAATTGCAATAATGATTACTTGTCTAGTTATCGATTACCTTAGGACAAATAACTTTCTTGTGACAAAAAGCTCTCCACTAAAACTAACATAGTTATTTCTTTATCTAAACAACCCCTAGTTTTTATTTACGTGTTCTTTATTATCTTGCAAACCTATCCTATCACACCTACAAAGTACTTCTAGTTTCATACTTGTTCTAGGTAAAGCGAACGTTAAGCGTGCATAGAGTTATATCGGTGGTCGATAGAACTTGAGGGATTTTTGTCCTACATTTAGCTCCTCGTTGGGTTCGACACTCTTACTTATTGACAGAGGCTACAACCGATCCCCCATACTTGTGGGTTATCAGTCACCCTTGTCCTTGATAACTATGTTGTGCAAAATTACACAACATGACATCACCTATCACAATGTCTTTGATTCCCAATAAATACAGGTCTATGAAAAATACTCCAACAAGTTTGGAGCACTCCAAATACCCTCTCCACATCCTTCCTAGCTGCTTCTTGCAGTATTACAAAGTGCACTATTTGTTGCAATGGGGATTGGATATGATCTTGAAAAATGTCGCTCATTGAGGATAGATACAATCGGCAAGGTAGTACCCCATGTTTTAATTGTGTCCGTTGACGGTGTAGTTGCATAATAGAGCCCCCCCCACCCATCACAAAGTCTCTTGAACATCGGAGATCGTGGGAGCACA
Source organism: Triticum aestivum (assembly GCF_018294505.1). NCBI lineage: Eukaryota > Viridiplantae > Streptophyta > Magnoliopsida > Poales > Poaceae > Triticum > Triticum aestivum. The sequence goes on from NC_057807.1 coordinate 143,907,247, forward strand.
TTGATGTCACTGTGAGAACTAGACATGCCAAAGAAAGCATGCAAATCACAAGTCCTTTGACGTCGCTACTTTGATTATGTTGATGGTCTCTTTGGTGTGACCTTGGTACTTCCCACACAATCCTTTGAGAAGTTCTTCCATTGCCAATGCGTGCAATCAACCGAACCAAGCCTATATGAAAAACCTCTTGTTGCTCTAGTTGGCATCAACCTTTATGTGTCTTCGGCAACTGGTCCTCTTAGGTACTTTGCTCCAAACATGTTTACCATGATGCGGGCAAATTTAATCATGACCTAAAGACATGTGCTCTCCCCCATTTTGACCATCTCACCAACAACATCTGCTTAATGCAAGCATCCTCAAAGAGTTCGCGCATTTTTGCAAAGGGGAGAACAACAATTGCCTGCAACAAATCGTTCCTAAGAGTGAAGTAGGGATAATGTGTCTCCATGTCATTCACCACGCGCAAGAATAAGGATTTACTCATCCGAAAGTGACATAAAACCCCCATCATGGTATGTTGGTCTGGTTTGAAAGTAGTCTGCGTAGACGAGCTATGCGCCAATGATCCTATATCGGTGTACAATTCTCCTCCCCTTTTATCAAACCCTTGAAATTCAGAATATGCTACACTTCCTTCTCCATTTCCTCCTGGATGCTCATCATCATCATGAACTCATCATCTTTGTCATCTGAATCCGATGAACGAGAAATAGTCTTGAATAAATTCATCGAGCTCTTTGTTATGAAACTCTACATCTTTTCGAACACATAGAGGGCAAGGAGTATGGCTGGGGAGCAAGTCGTACTACGGTGGAAAAGCGTCCATGGCGGTGACCGTTCCGTACGACGATGGTGGAGGTGGGTTTTTTTGTCGGTGGTGGTGGCGCTGTGGGGTCGGGACATCGGTGGATCTCATGATGTGGAGCATCCCAAGGTCATCCCCATGGACCTACCATCATCTCACCAAGTGCCAAGCGGACCCATGACACAAGCACGTGCAAGAGCTCTCGAAACCGAGGTGACATCTCTGCTCTTGCAATTCCTCTTTGAAACACATGAGACATGGCTACTACCTCAAACAGAGACACTTTGCATACTCAGGTACCAAGGAGTTAGCCATGAAGAAGCCAAGGAGCAAGATCGACCGAAGGGATAAGAGGAACGTGAAGACGAAGAAGAAAACGACCAAGTCCAGACTTGCCCGGATGATCCGAACCCCAACTCGGACGAGAGAGCCCCAGGACAGAACGACTCTAAGTGAAGCCGGACCATCCGAACCGAGTCCCGGATCATCCAGATCCACCCGGACATCCGGACCCCCTACAGCCGCTACGACGCCCCCGGACGATCCGGACGGTCGCCCAAATCATCTGAACCCCTGACACCCGGATCATCCGGGACACCATCCGAATCATCCGGACCCCCACATGCGTGTGCGTTTTGGCCTAAGCCCATGTACCCCTTCGTCCCCTTAGACTATATATACGCCTCCTCCTCCACTTTTCTAGGGTTAGCATTGTGATAGCTCATTTTGAAGATAGAGCTTTGCTCATCCACTTGATACCTACTCCATTGGAGACCAAGGCCTCCTAGGAGAAGATTCCCCAAGTGGATTGAAGACCCCCTCTTGAGGGAAGACCCCCTGCTGGATTGAAGACCTCCTTCTAGGAGATGAACTAGTGACCTTTGTATCCCCCTTTGTTGGATTTGAATAATGTATCTCTCTTTTTGTTCATGGATCTAGCACATGTGTGATCGTTTCTTGTTGATTTGAGTGTTTCCTCTCGTTTGTCCACGTGTTTCCCCTCGTGTGTTCGTCGTGTTCTTCGGGAATCCCCCTCCAAATTGTGAAAGATCGGCCCCTATGGTTCCATCCTACATCAGCTCGGGTGATGGTGGAGCTAGGGGAGGGCATGGACAGACGAGGCAGGAGAGAGGAGAGGAAGAGGGGGCTAGGTTGGGGACGATTTGGAGAGTTTTGGGGTGGGTCTGATCTATCGGGTCCTATGTGATGGACGTGTCCAGGTCTCCTTATATCCATCTCAGATATGAGCTATGTTTGGGGGGAGGGTACCGAACATATAGGGCTGGCTTGAGGAAGCTAGTTGGGTGACATTTCATGACCGGTCAGTGATTGTGATGTCCGCTCAGACATGCAGGTCCTACTTTAGGTGCTCTAAGGAAATTCCAACGCGCCAACACATTTGGTGCATGTGTGTCCTTTTGTGTCGAAACGGAAAGAAACGCCGGCCTAACGCGCAGACGCAAACCCAAAACACGCCCACTCGGTGCCAGTCTGGATGCATTTCCAGCCTAAATTTGCATCCACATGGACACGAGATGGACGAGCCGCACTTCCTCTCGGTGTCCGCATTGGGCTTGCATGTCGGGCAACCAAACACGGCAGCGACCGGAAGCGTCTAGGCCACATCCTTTTTAAATGGCAAGCGTGCAGGGTCGACCTCATCTACTTCTCGCCACCCCAATTCACATCTAGAGTTTGCTCCCTCATCACCTGATACAAAACCTAGTTCGCCGCCATCGCCATGGACTTCTTTAGCCGCGGCAGCAAGCGTGACAAATACGACCATGAGGCCGACTCATCGCGAGGCCCGACCAACTTCACTTTGGCGCTACACGGGGGAAGGGGGGTGGAGGGGCGTAGAGGGGGGTGGTACGGTTACACGATCGACTGTACATCTCGGTGCATCGCATGGAGTACCATTGGGAGTATTGTGTCCCGTTGTCGTTGCCAGACGTAAACCTCCCGCATGGCCGGCACCTCGACCCCACCGAATTTCGGTGTTGGTCGTGCCGCAACCGAGATCCGCAACCGAGCGTGCGCGCAACCGAGATCCGCGACCGGTGTGCTCTCCTCACGCCGAAGCAATGTTGCGACCCAGCGTACACGTCCGACTCCCTAGACTAGGATGTCTGGCTCGTGACTGAGCACGACGTGCGCCGCCCGGCGCCATCCAGATCGACGCCCGCCCTCCACCATCGCCTTCGGTGGTGAGGTAGGAGGACGAGGATGGGGAGGTAGCGTTCTTGGCGGCACTGGCGGAGCGACCCAGCGCGCCGTCGAGGAGACCCAGCGCGCGAGGAGCCCCGCTCGGATGACCTAAACAAACAAAAAAAGACAAAAACTATGTCCGTTTACGTGGGCCGGTTGGAGTTGCCCTGATACTTTTTCAGATAAAATACTTTGCAAATCTTTTTTTTTGCTAATAAAATACTTTGCAATTCAACAGGCTCGTGGAAGGAAACGACGAGACCCTGGGCCTGTGACTTGTGAATGGTGTCGGGGAGATGAGCCCGTGAGTACTGTGGGCCTGGGTGGGACCATGTGAAGTGTCGCCGTTGCTTGAAATCTGTTGCATTTCATCTAGACCCTTAAGGAAAATGAAAATCCGTGTTGGTGTCCATCGCCCAGCCGCAAGCAGCGGAAAACGAACCCATCTTTCCTACTTAACCCCCGCGCTTTTCCAGTAATCCAGAGACACCGCGGCAAGAGAGGAGACGCGGCGGCGGCCATGGCGATTCCCCTCGTGCTCGTCCTGCTCCCGCTCGGCCTCCTCTTCCTCCTCTCCGGCCTCGTCGTCAACACTGTCCAGGTAACCTCGGGCGACCCGGGTCTGGCAATCGTCTCCTGTAATTCTCTGTCGCCCCTTTCTAGGGATTGTGCGGTGATCTGGAGAGGTTCGCGAGCAGAGATTCAATTGTCTTTCGTAAATGTTTTCCTTTTAGTAGGTTTGAGTTGGTGATTTCATCATGCGCGCCCACGTTGCTTCTTCGCTTGCTCGGATCAAATATGTTTTGTTGGTGTTACGCAGTCCGATCTGATGCCATCATTTTGAGTTCAGCTGCTTAATTTGGGAGATTGTTCAATTTGCGGCCTCGAAATTGACAAATTATGCTCTTTGATCTGTTAATTCGCACTGGAATTTCCATTAAGCCGTTCCTGGTCTCTTACTATATTTGCATAACGTTGCAGGCCGTATTGTTCTTGACGATAAGGCCATTCTCGAAGCGATTGTACCGGCAGATCAACGTATTCCTGGCCGAGTTGTTGTGGCTTCAGCTGATCTGGCTTGTGGACTGGTGGGCAGGTATTAAGGTATGTATAATATTGAAGCAAAAAGTCAACCATCTTTTCTTCTTTATACGCCACTTACACGTCAAATCTGAAGTTAAATCAAAGTGTAATATTCACATGATCCTTCATTTGGGCTACAAGGCCTCTCTTGTTTATCTTTTAAGTTGGTACATGGATAGCGACCTTAGGGTGAATTTGCTGCTTAATTACTTGCATAAAGTTAGATTGCATGCCTTTGGATGATCCACAATTTAATCTGGCATGATGATGGGCATTGCCTTTTTGATAAAAGGCAATGCTGAGGGTTGGTTGGGTTGATCACAATCAAGACCATCAGTTAGCATATACCAGATGATTAAAGTCAACATGCTTTTTCAAAGTGGTTAAAGTCTGAATAGGCAAGCCATCTTGTTGTGTCAACTGTAATTTGCGATGTCAGTTGAGGATGCTTTGTGTCATGTTTTCAGTTATACTGTTGATTTTGTGTTTGTAAATCAACCTGAATAGCAGCACTAATATATATTACAAAAGGAAGAGTGATATGGGTGCAGTATATAAGCAGGTTAGGGATGTTATAGTGCCTTTTTTTATATACTCAGAGTGAACGTTTCAACGTTTTCGTTTGACAAGAACTTGCATTGCAGTAATGTGTACAAATTTGACCCAATGGTGGCATGTAATGGAACTCGTGCTGCTCCCTCTATATCTAAATATAAGACGTTCTTGCGGTTTAAATTGAACTGCAAAAACGTCTTATATGTTGACACAGTGGAAGTACTAGATAATTATTTAAACTATGATGTTTTCCTCACTGTTGCATTAAATAGGAAGCAACTTATCTGTGTGATCTTAACTTCAACAATCACTGGTCAAAACACATTCATCCAATGTCACTGTTTTTTTTTATTCAAGTGTGTGCCTCCTTGATAATTCAATCACAGTACAAAAAGTTCTTGTACTTAAATTTCGGTGGGAAGTTGAGTAAACAGAATTTTCAAGTGCTTGTTTGCAAATCTTAAGTTGTTTGGACTTTTTTGAAATAGTAATTGATATCACAACTATAGTTCCCTGATATTAGTCCATGCAAATTTTGCAGGTACAGGTGTATGCGGATCCAGCAACTTGGAAACTAATGGGTAAGGAGTTAATGCCAATATTACCACTTGGAACTGATATCATTTCATTATTCACTTAGACCATATTTAGAAAAGGATGCGTTTTGAATACGACCTTATCTGAAGAATTCTTTAGGCAAAGAGCACGCCCTTCTAATATCCAATCATCGAAGTGACATTGATTGGCTGGTTGGATGGATTTTAGCACAGGTTCTTATCACTTACTAAGTATTATTTTTTTTAACTATTAATCTGTTTAAGTACATTATGATGAGTCACCCGTGATTTGATGGTCAGCGTTCAGGATGCCTTGGAAGCGCAATAGCTATAATGAAGAAATCCTCAAAGTTCCTTCCAGTAAGTTAGCCCGTACATTTCTATCATCACATTTGGTTCTACATTACTCATAGTTCAGTTATCTTGACAAGACTAAGGCAAGGGAAATTAATCAAATAAGATTACTCAAATGGAGAATTGTGCTAAAATTATATGGTACACTACTATTATATTTAGTATTTCCTTTCGGCCGTCATTTTAATGGCCTTGTGGTGAAGAAGAATGATGCCCTTTAAAAGGTCATCCCTACTGCTAGGTTCCACAAAGTGGAATTTAAGACCTTAAGAAGAGACCATCCCCACTGCTAAAATATAAACAAAAAATAGTATCTAAGAAGAGCAACCCGCATTGTTTGGATATAAGATATGATGTTTCTTAGTAAACTTTAGAGCGTCAGCAAACAGGCACAAGTCGATGCAGTGATAACTGGCAAGCAAGGGTTGTCTGACAGACTAAGAGTTAATTTGTCCAACATATATGTTGCCCTTGGCGACACTACTTCTGTCATATAGTAATAACAGTAGTACTAAACTGTTTATAAGCTACTCCCTCTGTTCCACAATGTAGTGCGTATAGATTTTTTGAGAAGTCAAACTTTATAGAGTTTGACCAAGTTTGTAGAGAACAACATATACATCTAGAATACCAAATACATATCCTTAGATACATCACAAGACGTACTTCCATATCGTATATATTTGGTATTGTAGATATAAATAGTTTTCTCTATAAACTTGGTCAAAGTTTGTAAAGTTTGCCTTTCCAGAAAATCTATGTGCACAACATTATGGAATGGAAGGAGTATTAAGCTTAACTGATTCTTGTAGAAAATAGTCTAGGCTCAACTTCTGAAGTCAGAACTACCACATTTGAAAAAAAAGATAATTGAATGGATGCTATTTTTTTTGCTGGAACTGAGAATACTCAAGTAACCGTAGCACTGGAGAACTAAAGCCGGATATCATGGCACAGATATAATAATATCCCTATGCATCAGACAAGCATGATCTCTATGGTCCGTGTAGATTTTTTTATGGAAAGTTCAACAGGCATTATCTAGAATAGGCTGCACATGCATTTAGCTGAAGAAAGTAGTTATTGATTGTGTTTTATCTTGATCAACTATTGCAGGTTATTGGTTGGTCCATGTGGTTTGCAGAATACCTCTTTTTGGAGAGAAGCTGGGCAAAGGATGAAAAAACACTCAAAGTATTTTTCACCTTACCTAATACTACAATGCCTTGCGGTTCATAGTAAATTAATGATATTTACACTCTTAAATGCAGTCGGGTCTTCAAAGGTTGAAAGACTTCCCCAGATCATTTTGGCTTGCCCTTTTTGTTGAGGGTACAAGATTTACTCCAGCAAAACTTTTAGCAGCTCAAGAATATGCAATCTCACAGGGTTTGACAGCGCCTAGGAATGTGCTGATTCCACGAACAAAGGTATTCAATTTGTTTCTTCCAAACTGAAATATCGTACTCTGTGCAGTACTAACTTTGCATGTCAGATGTCAAATCTGTCCTTAGTTTTCTCTGTTTACCTGGTCTCATTTTGTACAACTTTTATAATGCTTGGTTGTGACACGTATACAATTCTTAGATTTATCTTCTCTTTAACAGAGTTGATTGCGCAAAACCACAGGTTTTTGGCTGTGTTAACACAAATGGGCAGGTTGTGGATATTTTATAAAAACAACCACGACTTCTGAGGTAGCCTGTAGTGCTGCACCCAAACCTTTCACGGTGAAAATGACATAGAGCCCAGACACTCCCGTCGAATTACTCATGCCTCATGCTTAAGTGGACATGGGCTGATGGGCTCCACACAAGTCAGGTCCTCCTATTCTCTCTGCCTCTCTCATGCCAATGCAGCTGTCTCGATCTCATTCTCATCTCTCCTGATGTGACTGGAAGCAGCCATGCAGTGACCTTGATTCGGCAATTCTCTGGTCAAAATTGGGAGGTGGGACCGGCTGCCGTGGCCTTTGTCCGCTGCGCTTGGCTACCCACACCGGAAAGGAGGAATGGAGTATGGAATTAGGCGGGTTGGTGCATGCGAAGTCCTGGTTTGCCAGAAACTCATGTGTTTTACTTGGAAGCGGAGGAGCGGGATTGTGTTGGGTGAGGGCTGGATAGTGGCAGATGGCAACATAGGTGGACTGTGGTGGCTCAGCTCCCTGCACGAGAGTATGCACGCATGGTCAAGAGGACGTGCATGGTCCTTAGGGACATGCAGGAAACAGGAACGAGTCCGAGGACATGCTGGAGATAGTGAAGGTCAGACACAAAGAAGATGACCTCGATGCAGCAATTCGCTGGTCCAAAATTAAATTAGTAAGGGGATTAGACAGAGTATAGTTGTAAACGAACGGGAAGGTTGACTGGAGGCTACTGTGCTGGTTTGTCGCCAAATTTAGGATGCCCTTCTCCAGCTCCGACCGCTGCCGCAGCCTCTTGATCTCCACCTCAAGTGAGCCTCTGGAAAAATCTTCTCACACACAAAATGCTTTCTTCTCCATTGATGTTTCCCCCTACTAATTTGACGCTACTGCGACCACACGGGATATCAACCAACGCGATCCGGGCTCACCACTGGTGACCCCCAGAGCACAGCGGTCGCCTTGCTGACAAGCTCCCTGTGGTTGCCCTCGTCTGTTCCTCTCCTTGTCTCTCATGCCGCAGCCCTGCCTTGCCGGCACATTGGCCTGCTCGCATTGGCAACTAATTAACATGGCTGTGCTGACAGGTGGACTCAGTTGGTCAGTTTTATTGTCAAAATGACTCAATATTTGTCACCGCATCCACAAAACTACTGTCCTTTTGCGCAATTAACTCCTTTTAGTATGGTACAAAAAATCTTGCCTTCCCTTCCAGTAGTCAAAACTCAAAAGACAACAGCCTACATGGACAAGGGGGAGGGGGGGGGGGATCTCGCCTTCCCTTCCCATGGTCAAAACGTACATGAACACTTCGTCAGAACAAATATTTGGTACTTTGACGCTGTGCATTTGAACATTTTTTCCAAATTTTATCTCCATGTACTTAGTTTATCCCAGAAGTGTTGTTATTCTAACAACTCTTTTCATTTGCAACATCTTAGGGATTTGTATCAGCTGTAAGTATTATGCGTGACTTTGTCCCAGCTATCTATGATACAACAGTGATTATTCCAGAAGATTCGCCTAAACCAACAATGCTGCGTATTCTTCAGGGACAATCATCAGTTGTAAGTATTTTAACTTCTGCAGTCTGTAGAAATTTACTAGCTGTGAACTCTAGCCATTAAATTTCTTGAAAATATTTATGATTAAAATATATATTTATAGCAACCTGAGTTGTTTCTCAGAACCCATCGAATTCTAGCTCGAAGATTTTGATTTGGTATCTTTGGTATTTCAATCATATTTACTGCTCCACTGTTATTATAGGTACATGTCCGCATAAAACGCCATTCAATGAGGGATATGCCTAACTCGGATGAGGATGTTTCAAAATGGTGCAAAGACATATTTGTAGCAAAGGTATGGAACTAATAATATTAATTATAGAAAACTATGATCATATAATGTGTTATTGTTGGAAGAAACCATGAATTGGCTGACGTGCTAATCACTAATTTTCTTTCCCTGTGACAGGACGCGTTATTGGACAAACATATAGCAACTGGTACTTTTGATGAGGAAATTATACCAATTGGTCGTCCAGTGAAATCTTTGATGGTAAAACATAACCAAGGCACCATTTTATGCAATATCATTAACTTTTGACATAAAAAATCTGCGTCAGTTATTACTCCCTCTGTTTCAATGTGGAAAAACCTTCAGCCCACCAAGCGTGCATGCAAAGAAAACATTAAATCTGAAGAAGTGCTAACTAAACACGATCATGCATACCCCAGTTAAATTCCATGCTGCAGCCAAGCCTCTTCTAAATCATTAAAGTAGGTTTAGGTTGTAAACATTGTATTAACATACCGATTCTCGCTGGACAATTATTTTGAAACAGAGAATCCAAGGGCAGGGACAGTTAGAGTGGAATAGACGGAGTGGATGTTAAGAAACTAGAATAGTATGCAGTCACATGTGCACTTAAGGTCCTTTAGCACCTTGTAAGATAATGTGACACTTATTATCAAACTATTGACGTGTACAGAATTAGAATAGTTCCTTTGAATAGAAAAAGAAGCGGGAAAATGCTCAATTCGATCATGTGACACGCCACGACAACATTATTCGTTTTTCCCACACAACTACAACATGACAGAATATTTTTCTCTTATTCTTAGCATGCCATAGGTAAGTGGGTACATCTGCATGTGTGTGCAGCTCTTCTACTATTCTGCTTTCAGAACTTCTAAGATTGTGCTCATGCTCTTTCAGAATAAAAGGAGAACTCATATTACCATATACAAATAGCTTATTTCTTGGTCTCACTTGAGTTCTTGCTGTTGGTTCAGGTGGTCCTGTCTTGGTCATGTCTCCTCCTATATGGTGCTCATAGATTCTTACAGTGGACCCAGCTCTTGTCGACGTGGAAAGGAGTGATCCTCTTTGCTTCTGGATTGGCAATGGTGACCGCCGTTATGCATGTATTCATCATGTTCTCGCAGGCCGAGCGCTCAAGCTCCGCTAAAGCAGCAAGGGACCGAGTGAAGAAGGATTGATAGCTCGTGTGAAATTCAGTCTATAGGGGAACTGCCAATTTATTATGTTCAGAATATATGTAGACACAGGCTCCATGGGTCAAATCTAGTATATCCTTGTTGTCCTCGGTAAGAGCTTCAGGAATTTTGTGTGGCGAGAACTGTGAGCTTTCATCCTTCTCTACTTTGTAATGACTTGTAAAGATTTGCTTTGCCATACCAGGAATCGCTGCTCGAATTTATCGAAGCTTTTTTTTAATCAGACTGTTCAGGCAATCCTTGGTACAGATTGCTATTGCCAACCTGGTTATTCTGTGCTTTGGTGTCGCTATGACTCGCATCGTGTTTGCGCTGGCTCAAGGAGGGAAATGCGAACGCCAAACTTTTTCACCTCGTGGCTAATGGACGAACGTGCCAAGGGCATCCCATCTCTTTGTTCTGGTTCCGACCTGATCTTGGACCAAAAGGTTATAGATGAGGTGTTCTTCCAAGCATATGACCTGAGATATGTATGCTGTGCCTGCGCATTGAAGCGGCACTCTACAATGTATTAGGGCAGTCCCAATGGTACACCGTGTGTTATATATCTTGGACGCCAATATTGGCTGACGTCAGCTGCTAGGCCATCTCAGTGAACGATCTTTTGCGCTGGAGGGAAGAACTCCAACTCACCCAGTTCCTCCCGGCCTTTGAGGTAATGATCTACAAGCATACCATCCCCTCCCATCTCAGTTTCCATCGATTTCAAGTGAAAAATGGGCATGTACTCTACACGTGTATATGCTATTTTTGGCTCATGTGATGCAAAATAAGGGCATCGTGTGTGCAAGCTTGTCGTTATAGCTATGTAAAACGTAACAATGCCCCTTAAACGAAATAATCGAGTGAAAGGAGTAAAAAAGAGGTTTTGTGTTCCGGCGGTCCGGCCGGTGGCAGAATCAATCAGGGCACGGCTGCTGCATATGTACATCTAGCTTGTCTAGCTGCGCCAAGAACAAAGCAGGGCTGGCAGAAAGATGGTGCTTAGTCATAGGTGGCGCGGAGGACGGGATGTCGACCCGTTGGCTGGGCAGCTGAGGTTGTTGCCAGCCCACCCGAGTTCAAGTCCTGGCTTGGACGCGTGGTGCAAAGCGAGGTACTATAGTATGATAATGTTAATCGTGAATAGGTGAAAAATATGACAAGTGGCAACACAGATTCGCAAGGGGCAAAGAGGAGATGTGGTGATACGGATGGATCGTTTCTCGCATTGGAACGCACGCACACATTTGCTAGTAAAAATGTCAGCGCCCCTACACCACAGGTCTCCAGCGGGCGTGCTGACATGGCCGGTACCAGCACGGGTGGCTCGACCAGCTCGCCACCCAGCCCAAGGCCCGCACGGGACAGACGACCCAACACGCGCGTCACTGGGCCGATGTGGGCGCGGGCTACCCCAGCTACTTAAGGCAGCGGCACCAGGGAGCGACGCATCCAGTGGATCAGGCGGAATCGACTATGGCGGCTACCTACTCTCAATTCCCCATTCTTGTAACCCTAGGTCGTGTACCTGAGATAATACTGTCGATTTCCTCTTTAGCTACCTTGATCGAGAGCAATCCATACCCCGCACCTTACATCTGGTATCAGAGACCATCCCCACCCCCTTCCACTGCGTCGGTCTGGCTCAATTCATCGAGACCCGATCTCTGCGCCAAGGTCGAGCTCACCTCAAGGCCATGGATCCATCCATCCAGTCCTTCCTAGAGAGGCTGGAAACGACCCTCAAGGAGCACACCGCAGCAATCCACGCCTCCAACTCCAAGATCGATGATCTCGTGGCGTGGCGTCCCGATCTCAAGCGGCGCGTCGCCGATCTATCCGATGCGGTGGCGGCCCTGCAGAGCGCTCCACCGCCACGACCGGAGACCGCAACGAACCACTCGCTTCCTCCGAACGCCATACCGCCTGCGACAATTGGTGCCCACACCGGGACCGGTTCGGGCGCGGCCTCTCTGCTTCAAGGGCCCGGTGGCCACGGCGTCTTCAACATCTCACGGGGGCCGCCCGCGGCGTCGACCCAGACGCCGTCGCCACTCCCGGCAAACGGTCAGTACGCCCCCCATCACCCCCGCTCTCTCTCCGTTCGCCCACGCGAGTCAATTACTCAGCGGTCTGGGTCAGGCGCACCCGTCCATCCAGTTTCAACAGTTCACGGGGGACAATCCCAAGCTGTGGAAAACCCTTTGTGAGCAGTATTTTACCATGTTTGGAATTCTTCCCTCTTTCTGGGTACCCATGGCTGCGCTGAACTTTTCGGGTTCCGCATCCATCTGGCTGCAATCCATCCAGAAGCGGCTCGCAGAGTTTGATTGGGAGTCATTCACCACTCTGTTGTGTACGCGTTTTGGTCGCGATCGCCACCAAACGCTGATCCGACAGTTTTACACTATGCGGCAGACCACAACAGTTGCAGATTACATTGAGCAGTTCGAGTCTATTATTAATCATCTTAGTTCGTATTCTGACACGATTCATCCGTTCTATTTTCTCACTCGTTTTGTCGAGGGACTCCGGAAGGACATCCGTGCTGTGGTCTTGGTTCAGAGGCCGCCGGACCTGGACACGGCATGCGCGCTAGCGCTCCTGCAAGAGGAAGTAGCCGATGGTGCGGCGTACACCACGCGCCGTTCGCACGAGCTGCCTGCACGTGCGGGAGTGGCTCTTCCACTGCGCCTCCACCAACGCGGACGAACGTGGCATCCCCTGCTTTGACAGCAACCGATCGCCGCGGTACGGATGCCGCGCGTGGCGACAACAGCAAAGTCAAGGCGTTGCGTGACTACAGGCGCGCCCGTGGACTGTGCTTCAAGTGCGGGGAGCGTTGGGGCCACGACCATGTTTGCCCAACGTCGGTCCAGTTACACGTCGTCGAGGAGATGCTCGAACTCTTCGGCGTCGATTCTTCGCCACCACCAAGCGAGGGCGCAGGGCCGAGCAACACCGTGATGGCCATATCACGGTCAGCTCTCGATGGCACAGTCTCGTCTAAGGCCTTCCAGCTACTGGCAACCATTCAAGGCCGCGAGGTTCTGTTGTTGGTGGACAGCGGCAGTTCTACCTCCTTCATCAACCAAGCTTTGGCGCAACAGCTGTCGGGGGTCGTGCCCCTGCAACAACACTGCCGTGTCCGCGTAGCGGACGGCAGCGAGCTCACATGTTCTGCAGTTCTGCCAGCTTGCAAATGGGCATCTCAAGGGCAAGAATTCATCACCGACATGAAGATACTTCCTCTGGGCACTTATGATGCCATCCTGGGCATGGATTGGTTAGAGATGCATAGCCCGATGACCGTGGATTGGAAGAACAAGGTCATCCAAATTCCAACTCCCCTGGGTTCGGCTCGTCTGTTCGGCCACGAGGCAAATACTACAGACTGTCATCTGATCAGCAGCCTTCAGCTATAGAACATGTGTCGTCAAGGCTCTCTGTTGCATATGGTTCTCCTTTACCCAATTTCCGAAGAATGCCCCACTGCGCCAAGCACACCACCAGACTTGCAGAGCTTACTGGAGGAGTTCAAAGATGTGTTTGGGGACCCTGAGGGGCTGTCGCCGCGCCGTGCTTGTGACCATAAAATTCCTCTAATGCCAGGGGCTCAACCAGTGAATATACGCCCGTACAGACACAAGCCAGATCTCAAGTCAGAAATTGAAAGACAAGTCGAAGAGTTGCTGAATTCAGGAGTGATCCAACGCAGCACCAACAGTTTCTCCTCTCCGGTCATTTTGGTCAAAAAGAAGGATGGCACTTGGCGCCTATGCGTCGACTACAGGCATCTTAACGCAATGACGTGTGTTAGCAAATTCCCGGTGCCTATTATCGAGGAGTTATTGGATGAACTGTGTAGCGACCCGACCTCAGATGGTCAAGTCTCTGTGCTTCCGTGTCATCCCTAGATCGGTAATGCTGACACACACAGTACTCGAAGGATTTATAACAGAGTAGCAATCACACACTTATTATATCGAATGTCTCAAAAGAGAACTTATTACAATAATATGGCTTAAGGCCATCTAATGCGATAACATCAGAAGGCTTGGAAGATAAAGTGAGTCCATCAACTCCAATGGCATAGCTGAGCTGCACGGCAACGACCTATCGAACCTTACTCCTCGTCTGAAAAGTCTGCAACATAATACATTGCAGCCCGAGAACGGGTCAGCACATGGAATATGCTGGCAATGTAACACAAAAGAGCAATAACAGAGTAATGCTACCACTACATGCATAGTTGGCTGGTGGAAGGCTCTATGGTTACATGTTTTTGCGAAAAGCCAGTTTTTCCCTAAAACAAAGGAATATAATTTTAATTTAACTATCATGGTAGTTGAAACATCATTTGAGAAGGTAACCCCAACTCAATGATCCCAATTAATATAATTAACATCCCAGCAATATTAATTAAGAGTGTTGAGATACATGTGAATACTCAAGTACTAGATACTCAGAATTGTCCATAACCGGGGACATGGCTAACCATGATTAGATTGTACACTCTGCAGAGGTTTGCGTACTTTTCCCCACAAGACTCGATCGCCTCCGTTGAATTTCTCGCACTACATGGTGTTTGAGAAACGGATGACCGAGACACAGTCTTTCGGAAACATTAACTCTCTACTCCGGGTAGACCATACCAAACCTACAAACCCACTACCTGCTGATCCACCTCTTCAAGAGCTTCACGGAACTTACTCAACTATGCTAGAGCCCATAATAGCTTGTGGCTGCACACAGAAGTTTCTAGCATGAATAATCTCAGTTCCCTTTGAGCCTAGGTGGCGGTCCATAGGAAGATCACACGGTAACCCCGGGATTTCCAAAAAAACAGGCAATCACTGGATACCCCAGGTGCCTCAATCCACCCAGATGTGTATTAAAGTTGCCACCTTAAGTTGAACCATTAAGTAAACAATCTCACATTTGTCATGGAATACACTCAAACCCAATCCACGTCTACGAGCATAGCATGGCAATATAAGCATAACGTAGAAGTAACTCCCAAGGGTTTGGTAATAAACAGGGCAATAGGTTCTATGTCAGCAACTACTTCCCAACCCACAAGTTAAAGACATCCTAATCATGCAATGTTTGAGGATTGAAACTAATGCATAAAAACTGGGTATGGAAAGAGTATGATCAATGTGTTACTTGCCTTGCTGACGATCCGTGAATCCTAGAGACTCGTAGTAACACGCTTCGCACTCCGGGAATTCTATCGCAAACAAACAATAACATACATAAGCAGCAAGCAAAGATGCACTAGTAAAACTCCAAATAAAAGAGTTTGACCGGAGAGTTCAACTTAAGAACTCCGGTTCGCAAAAAGAAACAAATCAAACGGAGCAACGAAACTCAAACGGCGAAAGAAATAAGATCCGTTTACTAATCTGAACTAAGGTCAAATTTTACAGAGATAAAAACTTATTTGAGTTGATTATTCAGAAAGAGGGTTTCGAGATGAAACTCCAGTCGCTTGAATCGCCTGATTCCGATAAACGAGCGAAAAGATAAACAGGTTCGAACATCGGATCAGAAATCGCGATCAGAATAATCACGGAAAAAAAATCCGATAAAAAGAAAAGTGATGAACGGCTAAACGAACGAACGTTCGTTAGCAGAGACTAAACGAAGAACATGTTCGTTAAAACGAATGGACGAGCGAACGCTCGCTAAGTAAATAAACCAAAGAATAAAACCGATCTATAAAAAAACGAACTAGGGTTTTCTCAAGAAAAACCGAAGGGTTTTTCTTAAAAAAAACCGGCGGCGGGGCGGCTACCTCCGGCAGGTCGTCCGGCAGGGCAGGCGGCTCCGGCGGGGCTTGGCGAGGGGCGGCGGGGCTCGGCGAGGCGGCGGCGGCGCGGAAGACGGCGACGGCGGCGCGGAAGACGGCGACGGGGGCGCGGAAGACGGCGGTGGCGGCTCGGGCAGGGCGCGGCGGCGGCTCGGGCGCTGCTCGGCGACGACGGTGGTGGCGGGTGGTGGCGGGGTGGTGGTGAGGGCGGCGGGGCGGCGGTATTTAAGGAGGGGGGGCTCCGGTTCGGGGAAGGGGGCGCCCGGGGAGGAGTCCAGCTCGGACTCCCCTCGGCGTCCGTGCGGGGAGGCGGCGGCGAGGCGGGCCGGCCTGGATGGCCCTTGGCCTGGTCGGGCGCGGTTTTTTTTAAAAAAAAACGTTCCGCCGACTTAGAAAAATCCTAGAAAAATAAATAAAAATCTAAAAATTCCAAAACAACTTTTCTCCGTCTAAATGGAATATTTAGAAAGAGATGAACTTTTCTTGGCCCCTAAAATGCAACTTTTAAAACATGCAAATTTTTCTAGGGCAAATAAAATTCCGAATAAAATCAAATAAAAAACCAAATAATTATTTTAACATTTTTCCTCCGATATTTCAATTATTTTGGAGAAGTCATATTATCTCCCCTCATTTATGTATTTGAAATGAAATATTTTTCTGGAGAGAAAAATAATCAAAATCAAAATCCTCGTCTTCATTATTTGGTAAAACTCAAATATGAAAATCGGAAAATCCCCACTCTCTCCGAGGGTCCTTGAGTTGCTTAGGATTTCGAGGATTGCAAACGAAAAGCAATAAAATATGATATGCATGGATGATCTATGTATAACATACCAAATTGGAAATTTGGGATGTTACAAACCTACCCCCCCTTAAGATGAATCTCGCCCTCGAGATTCGGGTTGGCTAGAAAATAGGTGCGGATGGTCCTTGCGAATATCCTCTTCCCACTCCCAGGTGGCTTCCTCCTCAGTATGATGACTCCACTGAACTTTGCAAAACTTGATCACCTTGTTGCGAGTGACTCGACTGTCAAAATCAAGAATCTTTACTAGCTTCTCCTCATAGGTCAGATTATTATCCAGCTGAATCGCCTCCAAAGGTACTGTATCATTCAACGGTATATCGGCCATCTCAGCATGGCACTTCTTCAGCTGTGATACGTGAAACACATCGTGAACTCCTGACAATCCTTCAGGTAACTCCAGCTTGTAGGCAACTTCTCCCATCCGTTCCAAAATACGATATGGTCCTACAAATCTCGGGGCTAACTTTCCCTTAACTCCAAAATGTTTTACTCCCCTCAAGGGTGATACTCGTAGATAGGCTCTGTTTCCAATTTCATAGGTTACTTCCTTGCGTTTTGAATCTGCATAACTCTTCTGTCTGGACTGAGCAATCTTTAGTCTGTCTCTGATCAGTTTAACCTTCTCCTCCGATTCCTTGATCAAATCTGGTCCAAACAACTGACGGTCTCCTACCTCGTCCCACATCAATGGTGTTCTACATCTGCGTCCATACAGAGCTTCGAAAAGTGCCATCTTCAAACTGGCCTGGTAGCTGTTGTTATAAGAGAACTCTGCATACGGCAAATTATCATCCCAACTAGATCCATAATCTAGCGCACAGGCTCTCAACATGTCCTCCAGATCTGATTGACTCTCTCTGTCTGCCCATCTGTCTGCGGGTGAAAAGCGGTACTGA
The DNA here is from genome assembly GCF_018294505.1 of Triticum aestivum. Lineage (NCBI taxonomy): Eukaryota > Viridiplantae > Streptophyta > Magnoliopsida > Poales > Poaceae > Triticum > Triticum aestivum. The sequence continues at coordinate 143,924,984 of NC_057807.1, forward strand.
ATTCCAATCGGGTACCCAAAGTCTGGTGTAGTTGATGCCAAAACTTTGAAGTAAACTGTGTTCCTCTATCTGATACGATGCTCCTCAGAACTCCATGCAAACATACAATCCTGGACATATATATCTTGGCCAACTTTGCACTTGTATATGTTGTTTTCACCGGGATGAAGTGAGCTACTTTGGTCAATCGATCCACAACTACCCATATAGAATCATATCCTGCCTTGGTTCTGGGTAATCCTGTAATAAAGTCCATACCGAGTTTGTCCCACTTTCATTCGGGTATTGGCATAGGCTGTAACAGTCCTGCTGGCTTCTGATGATCTGCCTTCACTCTCTGACATACATCACATACGGCTACATACTCGGCAATATCCTTCTTCATACCAGTCCACCAGAAACGTTCCTTCAAGTCCAAATACATCTTGGTGTTTCCGGGATGAATTGAGTATGGTGAGTCATGGGCCTCTTGAAGTATCAACTTCCTGATCTCCGAATTGTTGGGCACATAAATCCGGTCCTCAAACCACAGGGTATCATGCTCATCCTCGCGAAAACCTTTGGCTTTACCTTCGCCCATCCTCTCTCTTATCTCAGCAATCTCTTTGTCCTCCTTCTGAGCTTCTCGAATCTTGTCCAACAACGTCGACTGAACCTCCATTGCTGCAAGAAAACCTCTTGGAACAATCTCCAATCGAAGTTCCATGATCTCTGCAGCTAACTCCTTTGGCAATCCTTTGCTCTCAAGAATATTAGCCTAACTCTTCCGGCTCAAAGCGTCTACTACGACGTTGGCTTTTCCTGGATGATAGTGTAGCTTCATATGGTAATCCTTTATAAGTTCCAACCATCTCCTCTGTCTGAGGTTCAACTCCTTCTGTGTGAAAATGTACTTCAGGCTCTTATGATCCGTGTACACATCACAACGGTTTCCCATAAGATAATGTCTCCAGGTCTTCAACGCATGCACTACGGCTGCTAACTCCAAATCATGCATGGCATAGTTCAACTCGTGTGGCTTCAGTTGTCGTGAGGCATACGAAACAACTTTTCCGTTCTGCATAAGCACACATCCAAGTCCCAAGCGAGAGGCGTCACAATATACTTGAAACTCCTTATGTATATCTGGCAAGGTCAGCACTGGGGCTGTAGTCAATCGTTTCTTCAACTCCTGAAAGCTTGTCTCACAATCCTCTGTCCATTTGAACTTAGTATCCTTCTTTAACAATTCAGTCATTGGTTTAGCAATCTTGGAAAAATTCTCAATGAATCTCCGATAATATCCTGCCAGTCCAAGGAAACTGCGGATCTCGCCAACTGAAGTGGGTGCCAACCAATCAGTGATCGACTGAACCTTACTGGGATCTACTGCTATACCCCTCTTGATATAACATGCCCAAGAAATCCAACTTCTTTCAGCCAAAACTCGCACTTGCTGAATTTGGCATATAACTGGTGTTCCCTGAGTTTCTCGAGAACCAAACGCAAGTGTTCCGCGTGCTCCTCTTTGTTCTTCGAGTATATCATAATATCATCAATAAATACCACAACAAACTTGTCCAAATACTCCATGAACACCTTGTTCATCATACTCATGAAATAGGCAGGGGCGTTAGTCAGTCCAAATGACATGACCGTGTACTCATATAATCCATAGCGTGTGGTAAACGCTGTCTTTGGTATATCCTTCTCTCGGCTCTTCAACTGATGGTATCCTGATCGTAGATCAATCTTTGAAAACACCTTAGCTCCTTGTAACTGGTCGAATAGATCATTAATCATCGGTAAGGGATACTTGTTCTTTATCGTTACTTCATTCAGAGCTCGGTAATCAACAACCATCCTTAGGGATTTATCCTTCTTCTCCACCAAAAGTACTGGGGCTCCCCAAGGTGATGAACTTCTATGAATGTAACCTTTCTCCAACAACTCTTTGATCTGCTTCTTAATTTCCTCCAGGTCATTTGCTGGCATCTGATAGGGTCTCTTGGATATTGGTCCTGTACCTGGCAATAGCTCTATCAAAAACTCGATGTCTCGATCCGGTGGCATACCTGGTAACTCCTCAGGAAAAACGTCCGGAAAATCCTTTACTACCGGTACTTCCTCCTGTACAACTCCCGTGAGGGCGTTTACTTGGCTTCTCCTAGGCACATGCCTAGATACATACTTAATCCTTTTTCCCTCCGGGGTGGTAAGATAAATTGACTTACTAGCACAGTCAATACTTCCTCCATACTTTGACATCCAGTCCATACCTAATATCACATCCAATCCTTGCGACTCCAAGATGATTAGGTCAGACGGAAAAACATGCATGCCAATGATTAGGGGCATCTGGGTGCACCATCTGCTAGCCGTGTACTCTGCTCCAGGCGAGCTCACTAAAAGAGGGGTCCTAAGGGTTTGGGTTGGTAACTTAAACTTCTCCACAAATCCCCTTGATATGTATGAATGCGATGCACCAGTATCGAAAAGAACAATAGCGGTAAATGACTGAACCAAAAACTTACCTATTACCGCGTCCGGCTGCTCTTCAACTTCCTCCACGTTAACGTGGTTCACTTGTCCTTTGTTGAATGGATTGGGCTTCTTCCCAGCGCTCCCATTTCCGTTTCCATTCTTTCCTTCAGAGCAGTCATTGGCATAGTGCCCTGTCTTCCCGCACTTGTAGCAGATAACTTGACTTAAGTCCCTCTTTGTGGGTGTAGATGGGTTAGAGCGATTCTGATTATTGTTGGCTCTGTTCCCATTCCCGTTCTTCGCACCATTATGGTTATGTGATCCTCCTCCAGTATGGTTATGACCTCCATGGTTATGAACAAGTCCTCCCGAGTTCGGGATTAAGCGAGGCTTCTGGTGAGCTCCTGAGTTGTATTTCCCTTGTCCATACTTCCTCTTACGGCTCTCAATTTGCTGCTGCTTTCCTTCAATCATTAGAGCCTTATCTACCAACTCCTGGTAAGTTGAAGGTTGCCACCATCAACTGCATGCTCATCTCATCATTCAGCCCTTCCATAAACTTCTCCTGCTTCGCGTCATCTGTGGCCACATCATCAGGGGCATAGCGTGATAATTTGCTAAACTCATCCACGTACTGGCCAACGGTACGGTTCCCCTGGCGTAAATTGCGGAACTCATGCTTCTTCATCTGCATAGCTCCAGTTGAGACATGGGCAGTACGAAAAGCCTGCTGAAACTAAGCCCATGTGACAGTGTCGATAGGATAGGTGGCTGTGAAATTCTCCCACCATGCTGCTGCAGATCCGTCCAGTTGGTGTGCGGCAAAACGCACCTTCTCAGCATCTGTGCATCCTGCGGTGGTTAACTCCCTTCCAATACGGTGTAGCCAATCATCTGCATATTGGCTCGATGCTACTGGAAAACACCGGCGGATGTAACCTTAAGAAACGAGCGAGGTTATCCACTGGCAGCGGGTTGTTGTTGGCATTGTTGTTGTTGGCATTGCCCTGGTTCTGAACTAGCAATTTCATCAAGGCATTCTGTTGTTGGATCAACTGGGTGATCTCCGGTGGGAAAACAAAATCGGGGTCTCTTCTTGGAGGCATCTGATGGGTTTAGATGGAAGAGATTAGAATAGAAAAAAAGATCTAGGGGAGAAACACTACCCATATGCATATGAGGCAAACACAAGCATTCATTCAATCAAACAAGCAAGGGCATACAAAACGGTCTGGGACTATCGCAAAAGTGCTCAACTACTACTAGTTACATGGGGGAATGCTACTATTATATGGTGGTCATCTAGAAATCTTGATCGGTGGAAGACTCCATGATGTCTGCTCCAGCTTCATCTTCGTAGTCATCATCACTTGGATCTGAATCGGTGTCGTTGATGATGATGTAATTGTCCGGACAAGCGGGACCTCCTTCCTCTTCTCTTGGGGCTGGTCCCCCCATGAAGACTCTGATCTTCTCGACTAGGTCGTCATTCTTCTCCAGTAGGGTCTTGATTTCCTCCTCATATCCATCGTGTGTAAACTTGAGTTCTTCCTCCAGCTCGATGATCCTAGTTTTCGCTTTCTTCATCTCCATCATGTCTGAGCACATCTGGTTCTCCTGACGTCGAATGTGCTGGTTTAGCTCCTGGATAAAAGCTGCAACAGATATATCCTTCCTGGTGCTGATCATCTCCCATTGTTCATCTCGGCGCCCACATATTTGATAGGTGGTGTCTTTAAGCTTCCTGTTGTAGATTTCTCCAATGCGTCCCATGGTAATATGAGCTGCCATACTCTTGCCAAGGCTCCAAGTGGGTGCTTCGAAGGAAAACTCTATGGGTTTGGAAGTTGGCGAGAATGTCCTTCCCGGAACTCGTACTTGAATCATCCAGCGCTTTTCTTCTCGTAAGGTGGCGTTGTACGTCCCGGTGAAGCTTGATATTCCAATATTCAAGTACCTAGTGACTTCCTTCAAGTGGCGTCCAAAAGGTGTGTCTTCATCCGGTTGTGCAAACTTGTTCTTCATCTCCTTCATCCTAAAGAGTGGAAAATGGAGAGGAGTCAGAAATGAGTAGAGAAGAGTGACCTATGGCTTATCTTAGTGGTCGTGTCCTACACTCAGCGTGTGCTCTGATACCATCTTGTAGCGACCCAACCTCAGATGGTCAAGTCTCTGTGCTTTCGTGTCATCCCTGGATCGGTAATGCTGACACACATAGTACTCGAAGGATTTATAACAGAGTAGCAATCACACACTTATTACATCGAATGTCTCAAAAGAGAACTTATTACAATAATATGGCTTAAGGCCATCTAATGCGATAACAACGGAAGGCTTGGAAGATAAAGTGAGTCCATCAACTCCAACGGCATAGCTGAGCTGCACCGCAACGACCTATCGAACCTTACTCCTCATCTGAAAAGTCTGCAACATAATACGTTGCAGCCCGAGAACGGGTCAGCACATGGAATATGCTGGCAATGTAACACAAAAGAGCAATAACAGAGTAATGCTACCAGTACATGCATATTTGGCTGGTGGAAAGCTCTATGGTTACATGTTTTTGCGAAAAGCCAGTTTTTCCCTAAAACAAAGGAATATAATTTTAATTTAACTATCATGGTAGTTGAAACATCATTTGAGAAGGTAACCCCAACTCAATGATCCCAATTATATATTAATTAAAATCCCGGCAATATTAATTAAGAGTGTTGAGATACATGTGAATACTCAAGTACTAGATACTCAGAATTGTCCATAACCGGGGACACGGCTAACCATGATTAGATTGTACACTCTGTAGAGGTTTGCGCACTTTTCCCCACAAGACTCGATCGCCTCCGTTGAATTTCTCGCACTACATGGTGTTTGAGAAACGGATGACCGAGACACAGTCTTTCGGAAACATTAACTCTTTACTCCGGGTAGACCATACCAAACCTACAAACCCACTACCTACTGATCCACCTCTTCAAGAGCTTCACGTAACTTACTCAACTATGCTAGAGCCCATAATAGCTTGTGAGTGCACACGGAAGTTTCTAGCATGAATAATCTTAGTTCCCTTTGAGCCTGGGTGGCGGTCCATAGGAAGATCACACGGTAACCCCGGGATTTCCAAAAAAACAGGCAATCACTGGATACCCCAGGTGCCTCAATCCACCCAGATGTGTATTAAAGTTGCCACCTTAAGTTGAACCATTAAGTAAACAATCTCACATCTGTCATGGAATACACTCAAACCCAATCCACATCTACGAGCATAGCATGGCAATATAAGCATAACATAGAAGTAACTCCCAAGGGTTTGATAATAAACAGGGCAATAGGTTCTACCTCAGCAACTACTTCCCAACCCACAAGTTAAAGACATCCTAATCATGCAATGTTTGAGGATTGAAACTAATGCATAAAAACTGGGTATGGAAAGAGTATGATCAATGTGTTACTTGCCTTGCTGATGATCCGTGAATCCTAGAGACTTGTTGTAACACGCTTCGCACTCCGGGAATTCTATCGCAAACAAACAATAACATACATAAGCAGCAAGCAAAGATGCACTAGTAAAACTCCAAATAAAAGAGTTTGACCGGAGAGTTCAACTTAAGAACTCCGGTTCGCAAAAAGAAACAAATCAAACGGAGCAACGAAACTCAAACGGCGAAAGAAATAAGATCCGTTTACTAATCTGAACTAGGGTCAAATTTTACAGAGATAAAAACTTGTTTGAGTTGATTATTCGGAAAGAGGGTTTCAAGATGAAACTCCAGGCGCTTGAATCGCCTGATTCCGATAAACGAGCGAAAAGATAAACAGGTTCGAACATCGGATCAGAAATCACGATCAGAATAATCGCGGAAAAAATCCGATAAAAAGAAAAGCAACGAACGGCTAAATGAACGAACGTTCGTTAGCAGAGACTAAACGAAGAACACGTTCGTTAAAACGAACGGACGAGCGAACGCTCGCTAAGTAAATAAACCGAAGAATAAAACCGATCTATAAAAAAACAAACTAGGGTTTTCTCAAGAAAAACCGAAGGGTTTTTCTTAAAAAAACCGGCGGCGGGGCGGCTACCTCCGGCGAGGTCGTCCGGCAGGGCGGGCGGCTCCGGCGGGGCTCGGCGAGGGGCGGCGGGGCTTGGCGACGCGGCGGCGGCACAGAAGACGGCGGCGGCAGCGCGGAAGACGGCGGCGGCGGCTCGGGCAGGGCGCGGCGGCGGCTCGGGCGCTGCTCGGCGGCGGCGGTGGTTGCGGGTGGTGGCGGGGTGGTGGTGAGGGCGGTGGGGCGGCGGTATTTAAGGAGGGGGGCTCCGGCTTTGGGAAGGGGGCGCCCGGGGAGGAGTCTGGCTCGGACTCCCCTCGGCGTCCGTGCGGGGAGGCGGCGGCGAGGCGGGTCGGCCTGGATGGCCCTTGGCCCGGTCGGGCGCGGGTTTTTTTAAAAGTTCCACCGACTTAGAAAAATCCTAGAAAAATAAATAAAAATCTAAAAATTCCAAAACAAGTTTTCTCCGTCTAAATGAAATATTTAGAAAGAGATGAACTTTTCTTGGCCCCTAAAATGCAACTTTTAAAACATGCAAATTTTTCTAGGGGAAATAAAATTCTGAATAAAATCAAATAAAAAACCAAATAATGATTTTAACATTTTTCCTCCGATATTTCAATTATTTTGGAGAAGTCATATTATCTCCCCTCATTTATGTATTTGAAATGAAATATTTTTCTGGAGAGAAAAATAATCAAAATCAAAATCCTCGTCTTCATTATTTGGTAAAACTCAAATATGAAAATCGGAAAATCCCCACTCTCTTCGAGGGTCCTTGAGTTGCTTAGGATTTCAAGGATTGCAAACAAAAAGCAATAAAATATGATATGCATGGATGATCTATGTATAACATACCAAATTGGAAATTTGGGATGTTACAAACTGCATGGAGCACGCTGGTTCTCCAAGCTCGATCTCAGAGCAGGGTATCATCAGATACGACTGGCAGAGGGGGAAGAGTACAAGACAGCCTTCCAGACACACACGGGGCACTACGAGTTCAAAGTTCTGTCGTTCGGACTCGCAGGAGGGCCACCTACCTTCATCGCGGCCATGACAGACATGTTTCATTCTCTGCTGCGTCACTGTGTACTCCTGTTCTTTGACGACATTCTGGTCTTAAGCAAAACCTGGGAAGAACACTTGGATCATCTCAAGCAAGTACTGACACTGCTGCGACGCGATCAATGGAAAGTGAAGCTAACTAAATGTGAGTTCGGACAAAAACAACTTGCATATCTCGGGCACGTGATCAGTGACCAAGGGTGTTGGAAATATGCCCTAGAGGCAATAATAAAAGGATTATTATTATATTTCCTTGTTCATGATAATTGTCTTTATTCATGCTAAAACTGTATTATCCGGAAATCGTAATACACGTGTCAATACTTAGATCAAATATGTCCCTAGTAAGCCTCTAGTTGACTAGCTCGTTGGTCAACAGATAGTCATGGTTTCCTGACTATGGACATTAGATGTCATTGACAACGGGATCACATCATTAGGAGAATGATGTGATGGACAAGACCCAATCCTAAGCATAGCACAAGATCGTGTAGTTCGTTTTGCTAGAGCTTTTTCAATGTCAAGTATCTCTTCCTTAGACCATGAGATCGTGTAACTCCTGGACACCGTAAGAGTGCTTTGGGTGTACCAAACGTCACAACGTAACTGGGTGACTATAAAGGTGCACTACAGGTATCTCCGAAAGTGTCTGTTGGGTTGACACGGATCGAGACTGGGATTTGTCACTCCGTATGACGGAGAGGTATCTCCGGGCCCACTCGGTAATGCATCATCATAATGAGCTCAAAGTGACCAAGTGTTTGGTCACGGGATCATGCATTACGGTACGAGTAAAGTGACTTGCCGGTAACGAGACTGAACGAGGTATTGGGATACCGACGATCGAGTCTCGGGCATGTAACGTACCGATTGACAAAGGGAATTGTATACGGGGTTGATTGAATCCTCGACATCATGGTTCATCCGATGACATCATCGAGGAGCATGTGGGAGCCAACATGGGTATCCAGATCCCGCTGTTGGTTACTGACCGGAGAGCCGTCTCGGTCATGTCTGCATGTCTCCCGAACCCGTAGGGTCTACACACTTAAGGTTCGGTGACGCTAGGGTTATTAGGAAGACTTGTATGTGATTACTGAAAGTTGTTTGGAGTCCCGGATGAGATCCCGGACGTCACGAGGAGTTCCGGAATGGTCCGGAGGTAAAGAATTATATATAGGAAGTGCAGTTTCGGCCATCGGGAAAGATTCAGGGGTCACCGGTATTGTACCGGGACCACCGGATGGGTCCCGTGGGTCCACCGGGTGGGGCCACCCATCCCGGAGGGCCCCATGGGCTGAAGTGGGAAGGGGAACCAGCCCATAGTGGGCTGGTGCGCCCCCTAGGCCCACCCCCTGCGCCTAGGGTTGAAACCCTAGGGTGGGGGGGGGGGGCGCCCCACTTGCCTTGGGGGGTACTCCACCCCCTGGCCGCCGCCCCCCTTGGGAGATTAGATCTCCAAGGGCCGCCCCCCCAGGGGCCTATATATAAAGGGGGGGAGGGAGGGGGCAGCCGCACCCTTGCATCTTGGCGCCTCCCTCTCCCCTGCTACACCTCTCCTCCTCCGTCACATGCTTGGCGAAGCCCTGCCGGAGTGCTGCTTCTCCACCAACACCACGCCGTCGTGCTGCTGCTGGAGCCATCTTCCTCAACCTCTCCTTCCCCCTTGCTGGATCAAGAAGGAGGAGACGTCATCCGCTCCGTACGTGTGTTGAACGCGGAGGTGCCGTCCGTTCGGCACTCGGTCATCGGTGATTTGGATCACGGCGAGTACGACTCCATCAACCACGTTCTAGTGAACGCTTCCGCTCGCGATCTACAAGTGGTATGTAGATGCAATCTCTCTCCCATGACTCGTTGCTTAGATGAACTCATAGATGGATCTTGGTGAAACCGTAGGAATTTTTTTTATTTTCTGCAACGTTCCACAACAGTGGCATCATGAGCTAGGTCTATGCGTAGTTCTCTATTGCACGAGTAGAATACAATTTTGTTGTGGGCGTAGATCTTGTCAACTTGCTTGCCGCTACTAGTCTTTTCTTGCTTCAGCGGTATTGTGGGATGAAGCGGCCCGGACCGACCTTACACGTACGCTTACGTGAGACAGGTTCCACCGACTGACATGCACTAGTTGCATAAGGTGGCTAGCGGGTGTCTGTCTCTCCTACTTTAGTTGGAGCGGATTCGACGAAAAGGGTCCTTATGAAGGGTAAATAGAAGTTGACAAAAATCACGTTGTGGTTATTCGTAGGTAAGAAAACGTTCTTGCTAGAACCCAATTGCAGCCACGTAAAAGATGCAACAACAATTAGAGGACATCTAACTTGTTTTTGCAGCAATTGTCATGTGATGTGATATGGCCAGAAGTTGTGATGAATGATGAATGATATATTGTGATGTATGAGATCATGTTCTTGTAATAGGAATCACAACTTGCATGTCGATGAGTATGACAACCGACAGGAGCTATAGGAGTTGTCTTTATTTTTTGTATGACCTGCGTGTCATTGAAGAACGCCATGTAAATTACTTTACTTTATTGCTAAACGCGTTAGCCATAGAAGTAGAAGTAGTCGTTGGCGTGACAACTTCATGAAGACACAATGATGGAGATCATGGTGTCATGCCGGTGACGAAGATGATCATGGAGCCCCGAAGATGGAGATCAAAGGAGCTATATGATATTGGCCATATCATGTCACTACTATATAATTGCATGTGATGTTTATTATGTTTTATGCATCTTGTTTACTTAGAATGACGGTAGTAAATAAGATGATCCCTTATAATAATTTCAAGAAAGTATTCCCCCTAACTGTGCACCGTTGCTAAAGTTCGTCGTTTCGAAGCACCACGTGATGATCAGGTGTGATAGATCCTTACGTTCACATACAACGGGTGTAAGACAGATTTACACATGCAGAACACTTAGGGTTAACTTGACGAGCCTAGCATGTACAGACATGCCCTCGGAACACAAGAGACCGAAAGGTCGAACATGAGTCGTATGGAAGATACAATCAACATGGAGATGTTCACCGATGATGACTAGTCCGTCTCACGTGATGATCAGACACGGCCTAGTCGACTCGGATCGTGTAACACTTAGATGACTAGAGGGATGTCAATCTGAGTGGGAGTTCATTCAATAATTTGATTAGATGAACTTAATTATCATGAACTTAGTCTAAAACTTTTGCAAAATATGTCTTGTAGATCAAATGGCCAACGCTCATGTCAACATGAACTTCAACGTGTTCCTAGAGAAAACCAAGCTGGAAGATGATGGCAACAACTATTCGGACTGGGTCTGGAACCTGAGGATCATCCTCATAGCAGCCAAGAAAGCATATGTCCTAGATGAACCGCTAGGTGAAGCACCCATTGTTGGAAATATGCCCTAGAGGCAATAATAAAAGTATTATTATATTTCAATGTTCATGATAAATGTCTTTTATTCATGCTGTAACTGTATTATCCGGAAATCATAATACACGTGTGAATACTTAGACCACAATATGTCCCTGGTGAGCCTCTAGTTGACCAGCTCGTTGTGATCAACAGATAGTCATGGTTTCCTGACTATGGAAATTGGATGTCATTGATAACGGGATCACATCATTAGGAGAATGATGTGATGGACAAGACCCAATCCTAAGCATAGCATAAAAGATCGTGTAGTTCGTTTTGCTAGAGCTTTGCCAGTGTCAAGTATCTCTTCCTTCGACCATGAGATCGTGTAACTCCGGGATACCGTAAGAGTACCTTGGGTGTATCAAACGTCACAATGTAACTGGGTGACTATAAAGGTGCATTACAGGTATCTCCGAAAGTAGCTGTTGGGTTGACACGGATCGAGACTGGGATTTGTCACTCCGTATGACGGAGAGGTATCTCTGGGCCCACTCGGTAATGCATCATCATAATGAGCTCAATGTGACCAAGGTGTTGGACACGGGATCATGCATTACGGTACGAGTAAAGTGACTTGCCGGTAACGAGATTGAACAAGGTATTGGGATACCGACGATCGAGTCTCGGGCAAGTAACGTACCGATTGACAAAGGGAATTGCATACAGGGTTTGATCGAATCCTCGACATAGTGGTTCATCCGATGACAACATCGAGGAGCATGTGGGAGCCATCATGGGTATCCAGATCCCGCTGTTGGTTATTGACTGAGAGCGTCTCGGTCATGTCTGCATGTCTCCCGAACCCGTAGGGTATACACACTTAAGGTTCGGTGACGCTAGGGTTATTAGGAAGACTAGTATGTGACTACCGAATGTTGTTCGGAGTCCCGGATGGGATCCTGGACGTCACGAGGAGATCCGGAAGGGTCCGGAGGTAAAGATTTATATATGGGAAGTTGTCAAACGGACACCGGGAAGTTTCAGGGTCATACCGGTATTGTATCGGGGCCACCGGAAGGGTTCCGGGGGTCCACCGGGAGGGGCCACCCCTCCCGGGGGGCCACATGGGCTGCGTGGGGCAGGGAGCCAGCCCCTGGTGGGCTGGCCGCACCCCCCTCCCTTGGGCCCATGCGCCTAGGGTTGAGGGGGAACCCTAGAGGGGGCGCCCCCCTTGACTTGGGGGGCAAGCCACCCTCTCCCCTCTCCCCTAGGCCGCCGCACCCCCCCCCCTAGATGGGTTCTCGGGGGGCGGCCCCCTTCTCCCTTCCCCCTATAAATAGAGGGGTGAGGGGAGGGCAGCCGGACCACCCTCCAAGGCGCAGCCCTCCCCTCCCCAACACCTCTCCTCCTCCGTTGTACGCTTGGCGAAGCCCTGTCGGAGTACTGCCTCTCCACCATCACCACGCCGTCGTGCTGCCGGTGGAGCTGTCTTCCTCAACCTCTCCTTCCCCCTTGCTGGATCAAGAAGGAGGAGACGTTTCCCGTCCCGTACGTGTGTTGAATGCGGAGGTGCTGTCCGTTCAGCACTTGGTCGTCGGTGATTCGAATCACGTCGAGTACGACTACATCATCACCTTGCAAGCTTCCGCACGCGATCTACAAGTGGTATGTAGATGCAAACTCTCTCCCTTGACTCGTTTCTTAGATGAACTCATAGATGGATCTTGGTGAAACCGTAGGAAAAATTCTAATTTTCTGCAACGTTCCCCAATAGTGGCATCATGAGCTAGGTCTATGCGTAGTTCTCTTTGCACGAGTAGAACACAATTTTGTTGTGGGCGTGGATTTTGTCATCTTACTTGCCTCTACTAGTCTTTTCTTGCTCAACGGTATTGTGGGATGAAGCGGCCCGGACCAACCTTACACGTACGCTTACGTGAGACCGGTTCCACCGACTGACATGCACTAGTTGCATAAGGTGGCTGGCGGGTGTCTGTCTCTCCCACTTTAGTTGGAGCGGAATCGATGAACAGGGCCCTTATGAAGGGTAAATAGAAGTTGACAAAATCACGTTGTGGTGATTCGTAGGTAAGAAAACGTTCTTGCTAGAACCCAATTGCAGCCACGTAAAAGATGCAACAACAAATTAGAGGACGTCTAACTTGTTTTTGCAGCGATTGATCATGTGATGTGATATGGCCAGAAGTTGTGATGAATGATGAATTGTGATGTATGAGATCATGTTCTTTGTAATAGGATTCACGACTTGCCTGTCGATGAGTATGACAACCGGCAGGAGCCATAGGAGTTGTCTTTATTTTTTGTATGACCTGCGTGTCATTGAATAACGTCATGTAAACTACTTCACTTTATTGCTAAACGTTAGTCATAGAAGTAGAAGTAGTCGTTGGCGTGACAACTTCATGAAGACACGATGATGGAGATCATGATGATGGAGATCATGGTGTCAAGCCGGTGACAAGATGATCATGGAGCCCCGAAGATGAAGATCAATGGAGCTATATGATATTGGCCATATCATGTCACAACTATATAATTGCATGTGATGTTTATTATGTTTATGCATCTTGTTTACTTAGGACGACGGTAGTAAATAAGATGATCCCTTACAAAAATTTTCAAGAAGTGTTCTCCCCTAACTGTGCACCGTTGCTACAGTTCGTCGCTTCTAAGCACCACGTGATGATCGGGTGTGATGGATTCTTACGTTTACATACAACGGGTGTAAGACAGTTTTACACAGCGAAAACACTTAGGGTTAACTTGACGAGCCTAGCATGTGCAGACATGGCCTCGGAACACGGAGACCGAAAGGTCGAACATGAATCGTATGGAAGATACGATCAACATGAGAATGTTCACCGACGATGACTAGTCCGTCTCACGTGATGATCGGACACGGGCTAGTCGACTCGGATCGTGTAACACTTAGATGACTAGAGGGATGTCTAATCTAAGTGGGAGTTCATAATTTGATTAGAACTTTATTATCATGAACTTAGTCTAAAACCTTTGCAAATATGTCTTGTAGATCAATGGCCAATGCTAATGTCAACATGAACTTCAACGCGTTCCTAGAGAAAACCAAGCTGAAAGATGATGGCAGCAACTATACGGACTGGGTCCGGAACCTGAGGATCATCCTCATAGCTGCCAGGAAACAATATGTCCTAGAAGGACCGCTAGGTGATGCTCCCGTCCCAGAGAACCAAGACATTATGAATGCTTGGCAGTCTCGTGCTGATGATTACTCCCTCGTTCAGTGCGGCATGCTTTACAGCTTAGAACCGGGGCTCCAAAAGCGTTTTGAGCACCACGGAGCATATGAGATGTTCGAAGAGCTGAAACTAGTTTTTCAAGCTCATGCCCGGGTCGAGAGATATGATGTCTTCGACAAGTTCTACAGTTGTAAGATGGAGGAAAACAGTTCTGTCAGTGAGCACATCCTGAAGATGTCTGGGTTGCACAACCGTATGACCCAGCTGAACATTAACCTCCCAGATGAGGCGGTCATTGACAGAATCCTCCAGTCGCTCCCACCAAGCTACAAGAGCTTTGTGATGAACTACAACATGCAGGGGATGGAAAAGACCATTCCTGAAGTGTTCTCCATGCTGAAGTCAGCAGAGGCTGAAATCAAGAAAGAACATCAAGTGTTGATGGTCAATAAGACCACTAAGTTCAAGAAGGGCAAGGGTAAGAAGAACTTCAAGAAGGACGGCAAAGATGTTGCCGCACCTGGTAAGCCAGTTACCGGGAAGAAGTCAAAGAATGGACCTAAGCCTGAGACTGAGTGCTTTTATTGCAAGGGGAAGGGTCACTGGAAGCGGAACTGCCCCAAATACTTAGCGGATAAGAAGGCCGGCAACACCAAAGGTATATTTGATATACATGTGATTGATGTGTACCTTACCAGTACTCGTAGTAACTCCTGGGTATTTGATACCGGTGACGTTGCTCATATTTGTAACTCACAACAGGAGCTGCGGAATAAACGGAGACTGGCGAAGGACGAGGTGACGATGCGCGTCGGGAATGGTTCCAGAGTCGATGTGATCGCCGTCGGCACGCTGCCTCTACATTTACCTACGGGATTAGTTTTGAACCTTAATAATTGTTATTTAGTGCCAAGTTTGAGCATGAACATTGTATCTGGATCTCGTTTAATACGAGATGGCTACTCATTTAAGTCTGAGAATAATGGTTGTTCGATTTATATGAGAGATATGTTTTATGGTCATGCTCCGATGGTCAATGGTTTATTCTTAATGAATCTCGAGCGTAATATTACACATGTTCATAGTGTAGATGCCAAAAGATTTAAAGTTGATAACGATAGTCCCACATACTTGTGGCACTGCCGCCTTGGTCACATTGGTGTCAAGCGCATGAAGAAGCTCCATGCTGATGGACTTTTAGAGTCTCTTGATTATGAATCGTTTGACACGTGCGAACCATGCCTTTTGGGCAAAATGACCAAGACTCCGTTCTCCGGAACAATGGAGCGAGCAACCAACTTGTTGGAAATCATACATATCGATGTGTGCGGTCCAATGAGCGTTGAGGCTCGCGGAGGATATCGTTATGTTCTCACTCTCACTGATGACTTGAGTAGATATGGGTATGTCTACTTAATGAAACACAAGTCTAAGACCTTTGAAAAGTTCAAGGAATTTCAGAATGAGGTAGAGAATCAACGTGACCGAAAGATAAAATTCTTACGATCAGATCGTGGAGGAGAATACTTAAGTCACGAATTTGGTACACACTTAAGGAAATGTGGAATCGTTTCACAACTCACGCCGCCTGGAACACCTCAGCGAAACGGTGTGTCCGAACGTCGTAATCGCACCCTATTGGATATGGTGCGGTCTATGATGTCTCTTACCGATTTACCGCTATCATTTTGGGGATACGCTCTAGAGACAGCTACATTCACTTTAAATAGGGCACCGTCTAAATCCGTTGAGACGACACCGTATGAATTATGGTTTGGAAAGAAACCTAAGCTGTCGTTTCTAAAAGTTTGGGGATGCGATGCTTATGTCAAGAAACTTCAACCTGAAAAGCTCAAACCCAAGTCGGAAAAATGCGTATTCATAGGATACCCTAAGGAAACGGTAGGGTATACCTTCTACTTAAGATCCGAAGGCAAGATCTTTGTTGCCAAGAACGGATGCTTTCTGGAAAAAGAGTTTCTCTCGAAAGAAGTAAGTGGGAGGAAAGTAGAACTCGATGAAGTACTACCTCTTGAGCGGGAAAGTGGCGCAGCGCAGGAAACCGTTCCTGTGATGCCCACACCAACTGAAGAGGAAAACAATGATGATGATCAAGGTACTTCGGATCAAGTTACTGCTGAACTTCGTAGGTCCACAAGGACACGTTCCGCACCAGAGTGGTATGGCAACCCTGTCCTGGAAATCATATTGTTAGACAACAATAAACCTTTGAACTATGAAGAAGCGATGGCGGGCCCGGATTCCAACAAATGGCTTGAAGCCATGAAATCCGAGATAGAATCCATGTATGAAAACAAAGTATGGACTTTGACAGACTTGCCCGATGATCGGCGAGCGATAGAAAACAAATGGATCTTTAAGAAGAAGACGGACGCGGATGGTAATGTTACCATCTATAAAGCTTGACTTGTCGCTAAGGGTTATCGACAAGTTCAAGAGAATGGCTACGATGAGACATTCTCTCCCGTAGCGAATCTGAAGTCCGTCCGAATCATGTTAGCAATTGCCGCATACTATGATTATGAGATATGGCAGATGGACGTCAAAACGGCATTCCTTAACGGGCATCTTAAGGAAGAACTGTATATGATGCAGCCAGAAGGTTTTGTCGATCCTAAGAATGCTAACAAAGTATGCAAGCTCCAGCGATCCATTTATGGACTGGTGCAAGCATCTCGGAGTTGGAACATTCGCTTTGATGAGATGATCAAAGCGTTTGGGTTTATGCAGACTTATGGAGAAGCCTGCGTTTACAAGAAAGTGAGTGGGAGCTCTGTAGCATTTCTCATATTATATGTAGATGACATACTTTTGATGGGAAATGATATAGAATTTCTGGACAGCGTTAAGGCCTACTTGAATAAGTGTTTTTCAATGAAGGACCTTGGAGAAGCTGTTTATATATTAGGCATCAAGATCTATAGAGATAGATCGAGACGCCTCATAGGTCTTTCACAAAGCACATACCTTGATAAGATTTTGAAGAGGTTCAAAATGGATCAGTCCAAGAAGGGGTTCTTGCCTATGTTACAAGGTGTGAGACTGAGCTCGGCTCAGTCACCGACCACGGCAAAAGATAAAGAAGAGATGAGTGTCATCCCCTATGCTTCAGCCATAGGATCTATTATGTATGCCATGCTGTGTACCAGACCCGATGTAAACCTTGCCGTAAGTTTGGTAGCAAGATACCAAAGTAATCCCGGCAAGGAACACTGGACAGCGGTCAAGAATATCCTGAAGTACCTGAAAAGGACGAAGGACATGTTTCTCGTTTATGGAGGAGACGAAGAGCTCGTCGTAAAGGGTTACGTCGACGCTAGCTTCGACTCAGATCTGGATGACTCTAAGTCACAAACCGGATACGTGTATATGTTGAATGGTGGAGCAGTAAGCTGGTGCAGCTGCAAGCAGAGCGTCGTGGCGGGATCTATGTGTGAAGCGGAGTACATGGCAGCCTCGGAGGCAGCGCATGAAGCGATTTGGGTGAAGGAGTTCATCACCGACCTAGGAGTCATACCCAATGCGTCGGGGCCGATCAAACTCTTCTGTGACAACACTGGAGCTATTGCCCTCGCCAAGGAGCCCAGGTTTCACAAGAAGACCAGGCACATCAAGCGTCGTTTCAACTCCATCCGTGAAAATGTTCAAGATGGAGACATAGAGATTTGCAAAGTGCACACGGATCTGAATGTTGCAGATCCGCTGACAAACCTCTCTCGCGTGCAAAACATGATCAACACCAGAACTCTATGGGTGTTCGATTCATCATAATGTAACTAGATTAGTGACTCTAGTGCAAGTGGGAGACTGTTGGAAATATGCCCTAGAGGCAATAATAAAAGTATTATTATATTTCAATGTTCATGATAAATGTCTTTTATTCATGCTGTAACTGTATTATCCGGAAATCGTAATACACGTGTGAATACTTAGACCACAATATGTCCCTGGTGAGCCTCTAGTTGACCAGCTCGTTGTGATCAACAGATAGTCATGGTTTCCTGACTATGGACATTGGATGTCATTGATAACGGGATCACATCATTAGGAGAATGATGTGATGGACAAGACCCAATCCTAAGCATAGCATAAAAGATCGTGTAGTTCGTTTTGCTAGAGCTTTGCCAGTGTCAAGTATCTCTTCCTTCGACCATGAGATCGTGTAACTCCGGGATACCGTAAGAGTACCTTGGGTGTATCAAACGTCACAACGTAACTGGGTGACTATAAAGGTGCATTACAGGTATCTCCGAAAGTAGCTGTTGGGTTGACACGGATCGAGACTGGGATTTGTCACTCCGTATGACGGAGAGGTATCTCTGGGCCCACTCGGTAATGCATCATCATAATGAGCTCAAAGTGACCAAGTGTTTGGTCACGGGATCATGCATTACGGTACGAGTAAAGTGACTTGCCGGTAACGAGGCTGAACGAGGTATTGGGATACCGACGATTGAGTCTCGGGCATGTAACGTACCGATTGACAAAGGGAATTGTATACGGGGTTGATTGAATCCTCGACATCGTGGTTCATCCAATGACATCATCGAGGAGCATGTGGGAGCCAACATGGGTATCCAGATCCCGCTGTTGGTTATTGACCGGAGAGCCGTCTCGGTCATGTCTGCATGTCTCCCGAACCCGTAGGGTCTACACACTTAAGGTTCGGTGACGCTAGGGTTATTAGGAAGACTTGTATGTGATTATCGAAAGTTGTTCGGAGTCCCGGATGAGATCCCAAACATCACGAGGAGTTCCGGAATGGTCCGGAGGTAAAGAATTATATATAGGAAGTGCAGTTTCGGCCATCGGGAAAGATTCGGGGGTCACCGGTATTGTACCGGGACCACCGGATGGGTCCCGGGGTCCACTGGGTGGGGCCACCCATCCCGGAGGGCCCCATGGGCTGAAGTGGGAAGGGGAACCAGCCCATAGTGGGCTGGTGCGCCCCCCTAGGCCCACCCCCTGCGCCTAGGGTTGAAACCCTAGGGTAGGGGGGGCGCCCCACTTGCCTTGGGGGGTACTCCACCCCCTGGCCGCCGCCCCCCTTGGGAGATCAGATCTCCAAGGGCCGGCGCCCCCCCCCCCCAGGGGCCTATATATAAAGGGGGAAGGGAGGGGGCAGCCGCACCCTTGCATCTTGGCGCCTCCCTCTCTCCTGCTACACCTCTCCTCCTCCGTCACGTGCTTGGCGAAGCCCTGCCGGAGTGCTGCTTCTCCACCAACACCACGCCGTCGTGCTGCTGCTGGAGCCATCTTCCTCAACCTCTCCTTCCCCCTTGCTGGATCAAGAAGGAGGAGACGTCATCCGCTCCGTACGTGTGTTGAACGCGGAGGTGCCGTCCGTTCGGCACTCGGTCATCGGTGATTTGGATCACGGCGAGTACGACTCCATCAACACGTTCTAGTGAACGCTTCCGCTCGCGATCTACAAGTGGTATGTAGATGCAATCTCTCTCCCATGACTCGTTGCTTAGATGAACTCATAGATGGATCTTGGTGAAACCGTAGGAATTTTTTTTATTTTCTGCAACGTTCCCCAACAAAGGGGTATCCACGGACCCGAGCAAGATCCAAGCAGTGCAAGCATGGCCCGTACCCCAAGATGCCAAGGAAGTGCGTCGTTTCCTGGGTCTCGCAGGGTATTACCGCAGATTTGTTCGTGGTTTCGGGATCATCGCACGTCCCCTGTTCAACTTGTTGAAGAAGGGCAATCCGTTTGTCTGGACTAACAACACAGAGCAAGCATTCACTTTGTTAAAACAGCAGCTCATTTCGGCACCAGTTCTGGCCCTGCCTGACTTCAGTCGGCCATTTGTCATTGAAACAGATGCGTGCGAGCGAGGGATTGGGGCAGTACTGCAGCAAGAGGGCCACCCTATTGCGTACATGAGCAAAAGTTTAAGCCCTCGCTACCAAGGGCTCTCCACCTACGAGAAGGAGTACCTAGCTATTGTAGTCGCGGTGGATCAATGGCGACCATACTTGCAGCACAACGAATTCATCATTCACACAGACCAGAAGAGCCTAGTCCATCTCGAGGAACAGCGTCTCACCACACCTTGGCAGCAACGGGCATTTACCAAGCTGCTCGGCCTTCGCTACATCATCAGGTACAAGAAAGGGACAGAGAACACAGCGGCTGATGCACTGTCGCGTGCCAAGTCACAAACAACACTATTCACAGTCATGTCGTGCCGTCCCAGCTGGCTCCAGGACGTCATCAACAGTTACAACTGTAACCCGCAAGCCCAGAAACTGCTCGAGCAATTGGCCATACGCGAGGATCCAAAAGGCCGTTTCACTCTCCAGAATGGCATTTTGAGATTCCAGGGACGCATTTGGTTGGGAGGTTCCAGTTCACTGCAGCAGCAGATTCTGGCGGCTTTCCATGACAGCCCTATGGGTGGCCACTCCGGCTTCCCAGCTACCTTTCGGCGAGTTCGTCGTCTCTTTGCGTGGCCAAAGATGAAGATTCATGTTCAGCAGTACGTGCGTTGCTGTCCCACTTGTCAGCAAGCCAAGCCGGACCGATCAGCCTCGCCAGGCCTACTGGAACCCTTGCCCATCCCGCAGCAGCCTTGGGAAATGATTTCTATGGATTTCGTCGACGGCCTTCCTCAATCTGGCAAGTTCAACTGTCTCTGGTAATTGTTGATAAGCGCACTAAGTTTGCCTATTTCATTCCTTTGGCACATCCATACACCGCATCCAAAGTGGCCCTGCTTTATATGCACAACATCTACCGAGTGCATGGATTTCCTAGCGCAATTGTCTCTGACCGTGATCCAGTGTTCACTAGTCTGTTCTGGAGAGAGCTGTTCAAGTATGCAGGTACAGAATTGAGAATGAGCACCGCTAACCACCCTTAGACGGATGGCCAAACAGAGCGCGTCAATCAGTGCGTGGAAACTTACCTTCGCTGCTTCGTACATGCATGCCCGCAACGCTGGAGCCACTGGATTCCCCTAGCTCAATTCTGGTACAACTCCTCTTTCCACTCCAGCATAGGTATGTCACCATTCAAAGCAATGTTTGGCCACGAACCAAGGCATTGGGGAATCACAGCAGCCAGTGAATGCACGGTTCCGGCTTTGCAAGCATGGCTCGATGAGAGAGCAGTTATTCAAGATCTGCTCCAGCAACATCTTCATCGAGCGCGACAGCACATGAAAGCCCAGGCAGACAAGAAACGATCCCCTCGAACATTCTCAGCTCGATGTACCTCAAATTACAGCCATACATTCAAACTTCGGTGGCTCGTCGCGCCAAACACAAGTTATCATTCAAGTTCTTCAGCCCCTTCAAGATTACTGCTAAGATCAACGAGGTCGCTTACAAGCTGGACCTCCCGGCGCACTCCAAAGTGCACCCTGTGTTCCACGTTTCACAATTGCGCCACTGCCTCACCCCGGGTATGACATCTTCTGTTACTCTACCAACTCATTCTGATATACCGGTGGTACCTGTTGCAGTCTTACTGCAGAGATGGCGACAGAAGAATGGATCGATGATTGAGCAAGTACTCATTCGTTGGTCCGACACATCAGCCCTGCCAGACACCTGGGAGGACAAGTTGGCTCTTCAAGCCAGGTTTCCGGTTGCAGAGGCTTGGGGGCAAGCCTCCTCGCAAGGAGGGGGGGATGTCAGCGCCCCTACACCACAGGTCTCCAGCGGGCGTGCTGACATGGCCGGTACCAGCACGGGTGGCTCGACCAGCTCGCCACCCAGCCCAAGGCCCGCATGGGACAGACGGCCCAACACGCGCATCACTGGGCCGATGTGGGCGCGGTGACTCCCACGGGCTACCCCAGCTACTTAAGGCAGCGGCACCAGGGAGCGACGCATCCAGTGGATCAGGCGGAATCGACTACAGCGGCTACCTACTCTCAATTCCCCATTCTTGTAACCCTAGGTCGTGTACCTGAGATAATACTGTCGATTTCCTCTTTAGCTACCTTGATCGAGAGCAATCCATACCCCGCACCTTACAAAAAACTAAAACAATGGTATATATGCAGTTGCGTACTCTTGAGAAAATTTTAAATAAAAAGACAATCCTTGAAAATTATCAGTCTAGTCTTATTCTGAGACCTGATGAAACATTACTGAGTACCCGTCCGTCATATACAAGAATTCGCTAGCAAAGGACTATCACAAAGGTTCAGGCAATCTGCTGCCCAGGTTATGCACGATTATTCATCAGGTTGGACACCAGCTAAGCTGCTTTCCTTCTGGAGGGTAACTTGCGAAACGTTCAAAGGCAGAGTAGAATGATCATCCTTCGCGATACACTAAACTGGAAACAAAAAAGCTCAGCTCGATGCATTTGCATGGACAGATATCAAAGTATCATGCCCCCAGGTCCTTCAGCTTTCTCGGAACTTTGACAAAAAGTTTTGAAACGAAGAGAAACCTTCCATCGCATCGTGCGGCATGTTAAGCGTGAAGGGGGGAAGAACACTCGGGCCAGCCTTCACATCCTTCAGGCCAGCAGCTGACGGTAGCGCAAGCGCAGGTTGCTGCCTATTGAGCTTTTCTATGATGTACGAGAAAGTTCCAAAGGCCAGACAGCTCTGAATCAGAGTTTGCGGTGCACCTGCAACAGACAGCAGAAAATATGGTACTGAGGGGATCAATACATACGAAGCAGTTTATTTATGCTACAGGAGCGAAAACAGAAACACTAACTCTTGCCCCACTCCCTACAAAAAGCACAAAGAGAAGTTGTATTCTCAGCACAATTGGTGAGGGACTTCTCAATTTATATCCGTACAATAAATGAACAACCAACAGCAAATATATATCTGTACAATGATCACTGGTATGCATGAGTTAATCTACATGCCAGAGATGATACAATAAGGAAGAACTGTTTTTTCCTCCTCCCTCCCGCGTCGCTCCCGTAGGCGACGGGGAGGGAACCCTAGCCACTGGGCTCCTCCCCTGCTGCCGCCAAAGGGCACAACCGAGCGAAGCCCGGCGGCGGCAGGGCTTCTCACCTCCTCACGCGTGGGCCAGGGCGCTGCGATTTCAAGGGTCATGGTGCTGCCGCTCGGTGTCTTCCGCGGTGCGGCGGCGCCGCTCAAGGTGTGTTTGGTTGGGGTCACCAAGTGGAATGAAATGGGTCGGTTCCGCACCCAAGGCCCATTCCAGTGTTTGATCTGTCGAAGGAACAGGGAATGGCATATTCCCTGATTATGCCGAACCAAGCGATGCCTCCAAATCAAGCGGCAAGGTTGTCAGAATCGCGATTCTGTTATATGACTTTATGATCCAAACTAGCCCCTTTGATTCTACGATTTTGGTTAGTAAAATCTACGTTTCTACGATCCTAATAGCTAAGATTCTATGACTGGCGATCCTACCATCGGAGCTCCGATCAGATTCAAAATCACGATTCTGACAACCTTGTCAAGCGGACCAAGCGGAACACTCGTTTCAGCGTCTCTCCCTCTCTGGATCTGCGACAACGGCGAGCACTCACACCTCTCTCCCTCTCCGGCAACAGCTGTCCCCAGCCTCCCCCTCGTCTCTCCTCTGTGATGGCGTGCAGCAGCAGCGGGCGGTGACCTAGCAGCGGCGGCTAGGTACAAGCGTGGCGACGATCAAGCAGCTGGGCGGCAGCTGTAGTGGCCAGCTTGGGCAAAGCGGCGGCAGCAGCAGGAGCAGCAGCTCATGGGCTGTGGCAGTGGCTGGTGGTTGCAGGTGGCGGCCTCACCTGCTGGGCGGCAGCCAGGCACTGCACGTCTTGATTTGTTGAGTGGCACAACATGAGGAATTGGCAGGCGACGGCTACACCACGGAAGAGAATCAGGCTCTGGTCCATCGTCCTCTCTCCCTTGTGTGTTTGCTAGACTAGTGATCCTAAATGGAAATTTGTACATGCTTGTTCTTTCCTTTTGCAACTACTGTAAATTTGTGTGTTTGCTAGACTAGTGATCCTAAATGGGAATTTGTACATGCTTGTTCTTGCCTTTGCAACTACTATAAATTTGTGCATAATGTGGACCATTTATTGATGATTCTTTCTAAATTTGTTAGTGAAATATGATTGTGTATAGACTATTGATGTTATTTATTTGGCATGACTGTGTGAAGCAAAAAATAAATTGTTGGTGATGAAAAGAAAATAAAACATTGTTTTGAAATTAAATAAAGTGCTTCTAAAAATACAATTAATGTTGCATATATAGCCAGAAAAGCAAACACTAATTTGAACACTTCTCATTCCATTCCATCAACCAAACACGGAGATGTAACCGTTTCATTCCACCTCATTATTCATACCAAATACAGAGATGGAACCATTACATTCCATTCCACTTGATTCTTCAAAACACACCCTTAGTGTCTTCAGCGGCATGGTTGGCTTCTAGGCGGTGGGGCGCGCTCGTGGTGGCCATGGCGGCGACCTAGGCTCTGCCCAGATCTAGCGTTCGGTAGCGGCTAGGGCCGGTGGCTTCTGTTGTGCCTAGGACGGCAGTGGCTGGCGACAATGGCGGCCCAACAGTGCTCGGTCACGGCGGCTGCCGAGGCTTTGCCTTTCCCTACGGGCACGCAGGGCGTGTGAGTTGGTGGCCCTAGGCGGGTTACAGTGGGGTCTCAGAGGATGATGCGGCTGGCGATGCCGAGGCTGCCCGGCGACTGGAAGTGCCGGTTCCTAGGCAGCTCCCTGTTGAGATCTGGAGGAGCCGAATCTTGACGGGGCGCTGGCTGCCGCTCCCTCCGGAGGTTCTGCCGGCAAGTGCTGGCATGCGAGCCCAGGTGCAGGGGTTGGGTGTCCCCCAGGACGAGCAATTCGTTGGGCAGCCGTGGCGGCAAGCTGCCCGGCTATGGCCCCCTTCCAGCCGACCTTGTGGTGGGACCCAAAGGGTAGGTGGGGAGGTGTCTTCTTCCTTTCGGTCGGCGGCGGCCACATGTTATGCCATCGATGAGAGGTTTGGACAGGGATGCCGGGGCGGCGACCTCAGGTGGCGGGCTACTCGGTAGGCTCTCCGACGGGTCTACGGGTGGCACAATGGTGGTTCTGCTTCTTGGTCGTGTGGGCGGCGAGAGGTGTTGCGATGGGTGGCCTTGGTGTCTTCTCTGTTGTGGCAGCGAAGGGATATGGTTATGGAGATCCCGGCTTCGTAGCATCGGCTGTCTTTGTTACTTCTTCGTGCCTCAGGGTATCAACCGGGTGAAAGCCTTATGCTTCGTCGCCGGCGGCGACGGCGTCCTTGGGTGCTACTTTCCTCTTGAGGACGTTGTCACAATTTCCCCCTACCAGGGTTCCAAGTGAAAACCTTTGTTCATTCCATCGGTGACGATGACGCTTTGCACCATTTCCTTCTTGAGGGCGTTGCCTATCGTTGGTCGTGGAGTGGTGTTGTCTTCAGGCCCTCCTGTATTCTTGCTCATCTTTGTCGTGTGTTTCCATCCGATGTATGTTGTCCGTTCTTTTCTATGTTCTACTTTGTTTGAGGGCTTACTCACCATCATGTATCGTTCAGCCATGTACTTGTGGTTCGTGCTTTACCCTCCATGCCAGCAATTGTGCATACATAAATGGACCCAAGGGGGCAAGGCAAACCAAGGAGACAAAATAAAAAGCTATGACATCAAAACTGTAAGAACTAAGAAAATATGTCATGTAACAGCAAACTAATTCGGAAATCATTAGCAACATGCGGTAAACCACGAGAGATTACAGAAGCAAGTGAGCAACTGATGGAGAATTCAAAACGATCAATTTTTTAGCCTGATAAAACTTGCAACTGATGCGAGATATCTAACCACGACCTAAAAGGCTATGTGTGCTCTCAAAACAAATCCTAAGTCCAGAAACCACCATGACACTAGCACACGTTTGCAGCCAACACTGGGGTTGCCAATCAGGTAAGATTTTTATCCAAATAACCACACTAGGCAACTAGAACAAAACAGGCAAATCATTCTCACTCTTATTGTTAAACTACATAAATCTATGTCAAAACCATAGTCTTTGGGCAAGGTATCCAGGAACAACGTGTAAATTTAGATAGTTCCAGCTATTAATTGCATTGCTATAACTTTACCTGGAAAACTCAAAGCAAGGCCAGTGCAACAGCCTGCAACTCCTGCGTTAATAACTGCAGACAAAAGATCCACAAGTCAATGGTCATCCTTGTCATTTTAATTTTATACACCCTAAGTACTTCAAAAAAGGTAGCAGGCTAGCAGCCCCAATCTTAAAGGGGGCATCAAAGACAGACCGTCATCTTTGCCACGTAGCTTTCTCAAAGAGCAAGAAACCAAGCTTTGAACGCCGGCAAGAACAGCAAATATCTAGAACAACAGAAAGAATTCTTAATATGATGGTTAACAGAGAAAAATCTATTACAAATGAAATGAACATTGGTATCCAACAATGAACTATGTATCATCATACCTTAGCAGAAGAGGCAGCGTCAGCAAATGAGCCTTTAAACCCTTTTGTAGTGACCAAACCTTTTCCTAAAAGGTCACCAGATATAGTTAACATAACAAAGAGATAATTGTTGTGTTTTGAATAGAAGGATGATACACAGCAGGGCAGCCTGACAGCACGTATGCCAAACAAAAATATTGTGCACAATGAACATACAAGGCTGAACCAATTCCAATTTACAGGTAGCATTAAATAATTGAATTGATTTGACATGACCACCAGATTCACTACCATATTCCATAAAAGATCTACGTTGTTATACTCAAGGTGGTAACGGCCGTAGCTAGATAGGCTATTTTTGTTATCCGCAAATTAAGGCGGCATTTAGTTGGTGATGGGTTCATTGGGCCTCAGCCTGACTGTCAGTGGTGGAGTGCACAAAGCAGTAATTGGTTTATTTATAAAAAATTAGACCAGTAGTTAAGTATCACCCATGCATGTCGAGCAACTTAACATGATAGCAGACGCCGCCAAGCTCCATGCATGCCTCCTTTATTTACTAAGAAAGATCCTGCATGAGAATGCAACGTCGGGACCATCTAATCTACTCCCTCCGTCCCATAATATAAGAACGTTTTTGACACTAGTGTAGTGTCAAAAACGTTCTTATATTATGGGACAGAGGGAGTACCAATTAATCACCAGGTCTAGGTGAAACAGATTTGACAATTGACATGTTTTGGATTTTGGGCATCCAAAAACTTCTATTGATGACAGTGAGACACAAAATCCAAATATTGTATTCCAAAATTAGGCGTGTGCGTGAACCTATTTCTGTGCCCAAACCACTAGTAACAGATTAGCAACCAAAAACTGAGCTAGGTGTGTAACTCCATTGTTTCTTTAGGAGTTGCTTTCACTTTAGTTCTTAGTCCATAACAAGTTGTATGAACACAACACAAACACACAGTAAACATATGAGTTGAAAGTGTGTCCATATCCAGTTTGGTATGTTCGTATGAGCCAAAAGAAAGTTATCTACCAAATTTCCTAAGAAAACCCGCACATGTTCTGTCACAATTTTTTCATTTGGCAGCATTAGCAAGTAATTTTATTTTATTGCAAGGAATAAACACATACTGCAGCTTCCAGATAGGTACGGATGCATGCAGCCAGGCCTTAAATCAAGTATAAACGGAGCACAAAAAAATTGGTTTTGCCAACATTTCTGAGAAATTCCGCACATGTTTCAATCTAAGTAACCACGTGATTTTTCATGAGGAATAATTATTTGCGGTTAACTGTAAAATCCATCAACAATTTACTCCACGATCCTTGGTGCCAGTGTCACACAAATTCAACAAAATTGCTACAAGTTCAACTATCCTGAACATGTAATTATAATCAGCTGCATGAAACCCAAACAACACACTGTGTGCCGCAATTGAGCCTAATCTCCTAAATGTCCTCAACACTGGCACAGTATACTGCGAATCTAACAAAGAAAAACCACAATTAAGTGCCTTATGAATGACACTAACTATAGACCGTGTGGACGATCAGTACTAAGAGCTCAATTGCACACCACAGATTAGACAAACACCTTAAGACATAACCTTATCGAATATAATCAAAACCTTATCAAATTACGAGAGGCCTAGAATAGAAAGGGAGCCAGCCAGGACCAAAGATCGCAGAGCCCTAACCCTAACGGACGTGTCGAGCCGAACGAGGAGGTGGAGGGACGGGGTGTTACCATATCCAACGACGGCGCCGACGAGGGAACCGGCGGCCGACTCCCAGGCGAAGCGGAGGAGGCAGACCCCAGGCGCCGCGGTGGCGGCAGAGAGCGGGCTCGGATTCCGCGACACGGAGAGGCGCGTCAGGATGGGGTTGGCGCGGGGGGGCCTCCGCGGCTGATGCGGGGACTCGTCGGAGGACTCGGCGTCGGTGGTGTCACCGCCATCGGAGGAGTAGTTTTCGTCCGGCTTCGGGTCGCCGCTCGCCATGGCCGTCGGTTGTGCTCGTGACAATGCTGTTCGCGTGTACGCGCGCGCGTGTCCTTAGCAGCACCACCTCGTCACGGGTACAGTGGCAGTGGGACTTCGTATTCGTAAGATTCAGTTTTCTTTTTTTAGCTTCGTAAGATTCAGCTTTACTGCTCTTTGCCCGTGCAATGCGAGCAATGCAAAATACAGTACGATCGCTCAGGGTCATGCTCCGGTGGCTCTCTCGATCATCCACGACGAGGGAGTCGTCGGATCCGGCGCGTGCGGATATTGTGGTTTTAGGTTTTCGGGTCTAGTAGTTTAAATTTTGGTTCGTTCGACGTCTTCGCTTTAACGACTGAAACAGTGACACCGGATAAAAGAGTTCTAAATTCTTTCCGGCAAGGCAATAAACTCTATGGTTGGTGATGGATTTAGGTACTAATCTGTTCAAACGAAGACGATGGCAGCATCTTTTATGCTGGACTTGTGTCCTCGGTGTCGGCGCGAAGCTTGGGATGTACTCCTAGTTAAGAAGCGGATGCAAATAGTGGTTTGCCTCAACGGTATGTGGAAGACGGATCATGTGTTGGGTATGGTTTCCTCCTCCGGTATCTTAGTCGTGCAGGGGGTGCCAGATCTGAAGTTTGATGGCTTATCTGGGTGCTACCCGGCCAAATTCTTTCAACTGTAATGGATACGCCTTTGGTAAGTCATTTTGGAGGTCCGTGAAGCTGCATATTAGCGATGGAGACGAGCTCAGTGAAAAGGTTATTCATCATATTTTCCTTTGGCGGCGGCTGTCGTGGTGCCGTAGGCAGGTGACAGACGTTTTTTTCGGGAGTACGCAAATTGCGTGCCTTAGCTTTATAGACGAGAGAGGTTTATATAGAAGAAATACAAACGATATGCACCGCCACACACGGCAGGCACCTCCGCCCCACCACTCCACACGCTAGGCTACTACCCTATACCATATTGATCTCCTCTTCCTCTCGCCGATGCCCATAGCATGATTTCCTGATGGATTATATCGGCCGCTCCTCACTCGTTGACGATGTTGCTGTTGCGAAATACCCTGCCATTTCTCTGTTTCCAGAGGTTCCAACAGACTGAAGTGCAAATTGTATCGAATCCTCTCCGGTATCCTCTTGTCGATGCTGTAAGATCGTGGATGTCGCCTAGAGGGGGGGTGAATAGGCGTTTTAAAATAATTACGGTTTAGGATTGAACAAATGCGGAATAAACCTAGCGGTTAATTTGTCAAGCACAAAAACTACAACAACTAGGCTCACCTATGAGCACCAACAACTTATACTAAGCAAGATAAGCAACTAAGTGATAGCAAGATATATGACAAGAAACAATATGGCTATCATAAAGTAAAGTGCATAAGTAAAGGGCTCGGGTAAGAGATAACCGAGGCACGCAGAGACGACGATGTATCCCGAAGTTCACACCCTTGCGAATGCTAATCTCCGTTTGGAGCGGTGTGGAGGCACAATGCTCCTCAAGAAGCCACTAGGGCCACCGTAATCTCCTCACGCCCCCGCACAATGCAAGATGCCGTGATTCCACTAAGGGACCCTTGAGGGCGGTCACCGAACCCGTACACTTTGGCAACTCTTGGGGCGGTCACTAAACCCATACACTTTGGCAACCCTTGGGGCGGTCACCGGTACCCGTCAAAATGCTCGGGGCGATTTCCACAACCTAATTGGAGACCCCGACGCTTGCCCGGAGCTTTACACCACAATGATTGAGCTCTGAACAACACCAACCGTCTAGGGCGCCCAAGCACCCAAGAGTAATAAGCTTCTCAACTTGTAACTTCCACGTATCACCGTGGAGAACTCAAACCGATGCACCAAATGCAATGGCAAGGGCACACGGAGTGCCCAAGTCCTTCTCTCTCAAATCCCACCAAAGCAACTAATGCTAGGGAGGAAGATGAGAGGAAGAAAAAGATGGAGAACACCAAGAACTCCAAGATCTAGATCCAAGGGGTTCCCCTCACATAGAGGAGAAAGTGATTGGTGGAAATGTGGATCTAGATCTCCTCTCTCTTTTCCCTCAAAAACTAGCAAGAATCCAGGGAGGGATTGAGAGTTAGCAAGCTCGAAGAAGGTCAACAATGGGGGAAGAACACAAGCTCAAAGGATAAGGTTCAATGGGGAAGAAGACCCCCTTTTATAGGTGGGGGAAAATCCAACCGTTATGATCACAGCCCGCATAGAGCGGTACTACCGCTAGGGCGGTAGTTCCCCTTTGAAAAACAACAGCGAGGAGGCAAAAGGCCAGTAGAACCACCGGAGCGGTACTACCGCTCGACCTCACAGTACTACCGCAAATGGTAGCGGTACTACTGCTTGCGAGCGGTACTAAAAAAATACTTCCGTGCCTACATCCGCTGAGCAAAACACGGGATTTTGGTCCGGAGCGGTACTACCGCTCAGGAGTCGCAGTAGTACAGCTTTGGAGCGGTACTACCACTCAGGATCCGCGGCAGTACTGCTCTGGAGCGGTAGTAAAAATTTACATCCGCTCTAGTCGCGGTAGTACTGCTGCAGCCTTTACCAAAACAACCACAACTTCTGCAAACGGACTCCGAATTCACCGAAACCAAGTTTGTTGGAAAGCTAACGACATGGGCTAACACAATCTTGATAGAAATATCAATAATAAACAAATGAGAAAAGTCCCATAAGAAAATGGTGAGAACCCTTCCTCGGATAAGACCGGGAAAACCTCCAACATCGAAAACATCATAGAAGACGCATGCGAACTCCGTTTTCGATGAACTCAAGCTTGTCATCAAGATGACCATAAGCTCTAAGACTCACAAAGAGAACCAAACAAGAACCAAGAAACATGATGCAAGGATGCAATGGTTTGAGCTCTCTACTAACTATATGATCAAGCTACCAACTTGAGAGCCCCCCCCCCCTTGATAGTACGGCAAACGATCCTATAACCCGATCTCCCAACTACCACCATGAGACCGGTAAAATAGAAAATCTATCAAAGTCAAACCTTTGCCTTGAACATGGTCCACTTGAGCTAGATGATGACGATCTTGACTCCCTCAAGTTGGACCACCTTTCTTGATTGCGTTGGCTCGATGAAGACTAGATGATTGCTCCCCCATAGTCCACTATGGGTGAGCCGCACTTCGGCACATCTTCACAAGTCCATTGACACCACAATGGACGGAAAGCTTCAAGCACTTGATCTCTTTGTCATGCTCCACTTGAACGTGCACATTGCAATATTGATGACGATCACCACTTGATGTCATCCTCTCCATGGGTTGAGTGATATCTTCCTCTTGACACAAGCCCATGAACACGTACCTAACCCCACATAGAACTCTCACATAGACCATGGGTTAGTACACAAAGCACAATGGACAATGCTTACCATACCATGGGATCACTTGATCCCTCTCGGTACATCTTCTATGCTTTGTGAGTTGATCAACTTGATTCACTCTTGACTTAGTCTTGATCAACCTTGAATCTTTCCAACTCTCTTCATTTGGATGATGTCTTGAAGGTAAACATGAATGATCACACAATCTTCTTCTTCAAGACATGCTTGCAATAAGCACAACACTCAAATAACCAATCTTTGGATAATTTCTTAATAGCACCTTGGTCAGCACATAAACTCCTTGAAACCAACACATGGACTTCAAGAAGAGCCTATGGACAAATCCTTCAAATATAACTCAATGCAACCATTAGTCCATAGAGAGTGTTATCAATTACCAAAACCACACATGGGGGCACCGCATGTCCTTTCAATCTCCCCCATTTTAGTAATTGATGGCAATCACTTTCAAGAGAGTTTATATAAGGAATTATGCTTCCATAGCAATGCAACACCCAATGGTGCATGCGTATGAGATGCACATGCTAAGGAACACAACCAAAGCAAGAGGAGATAACTCTCTAAACTTCTCCACAAAACTCTCTGAAACTTCTCCCCCATTAGCATTGATTGCCAAAATGGGCGCAAAGCTAAGAAGGCCAATATAAATTGTGGTCCTCCATAAATTGTTTATTTCTCCACAAGAGAGTGGAATGCAATACACATATCCAATGGTAAATACTTGGAGGAACACAAACTATATTGAGGCACAAAAATTGCTAAAGAAAGATATGCCACGAAGACATAACAAAGAGAGACACAAGCAATCAAAAGATACCAATTGAAGCAAGCAATCAAAGGATATCAATTGAACCAACTAGACCAATGATCCTACGAGCCACATGAAAAATATATTATGATATGAGCAGAGGAGTGTTCTAAAGAAACTAGAGAAGCTTCCCATGATTTATGCACAAATAAGAATATTTGTATTGGATACAGACTGCACAAAATAGGATCATAGCTCCCCCAAAATCAATAGAATCTTACAACAATTGTAAGTGAGCATATAGGAAACAAAGCCTAGCATTTGCAACAGACAAAAGATTGAGCAAGAATGAAAAAGAGGCAACTAAGAATAGGCTCAACCAAAATGATGTGCGTGAGTAATGACAAAGCACTTGAGAAGACTAATATAAGGATGAGCATAAAGCATCAACATAGCCTTGGGTAAATGAAATACACGGTGCATGACATGCCGTCCCCACACACATCCAACAAGCAAATGGGTTCACAAGCTCACTAGAATGTGAGTTAACAACAAGGCTTGCAACAACCCATGGTTAAGAAGGAAAAAGAAAGCCTTATCAAGACGAGGGATACCAATGAAGATGGCAAGCCTCGTAAAGACAAGCACGAGGAAAAAAATCTTCACCACACAAGAGTGCAACAAGATGCAACAAGATATAAGATTCACACTCAAGACAAAAGCTTTCACGGAGCCATCAAAGAAATAACATAAGAAAGACAAGGTGGATGTGAAATAAAGGATATCATCTAGAGATGTAAATTCTCTTAGGTGTATAAGGTTCTAGGTAGACGAAATCATGGTGATATATGTCTACAAAGAAGGATGTACACCCGACATAGTTACAACACGAAGGAACAAGATATCCAAAAGGAAGTCGTACATATACCAATAAGATATTTGCTTGGAAGCATATCACATGGCTAGATATGGTCTTATTGTATATAAATGAATTCCTACCACACAACCATCAAAGAGATCACAACTAGCAACATGAGATCATCGTTGAGATGCTTTGAGAAAGGAAACAAGTATCACAAGAAAGAATGAAATACATGCCATGATACAACCTACACAAGGTTGATGCAAGAAATGTGTGCATGAAGTAGATGATGATACTTGTTACCGAGATACCATTGGAAGGATGTAGTAGATACCAATTGAAGGTAGATAGTAGTTCATTGATCATCCTAGCTTGACTCTAATAAGCACATGGTGACAACACCTTCCTTGTGAGTGAGCCGAGCATCCAATGCATCTCCAAATGTTCCTAGAAGAACAACACAAACTAAACGGTACCCAAACTCATTGGGACCAAATAGTTAGAAACACCAATACATAGGACAAACTCCACATAAATATGTGCATATAGATATGAAGATGAATTTCATGCACATCTCATCCAAATTGAGACTAGGTGGACTTTCCCCTATATATTGGGTCAAAGAAAGAAAGCATGCCAAATAAAATACATGAAGTAAACATGCATGCTCAAGACTTTCAAGAACCGAAACCAAATGACAAAGAAAAGCCAAGTGAAAAGGATACCAAATGGAGAAATCATCACTTGGAAGATACCATTAAAGATACATCAAGGAATGAGATATCCATTGATAAACACTAAATTAAAGATGTCAAACTCCCAAAGAGAGGATGGTTCCAAACAAACCAAGCTCTCCACAAAGTTTCATGATGGCACAAGGTACCAAAAAGAAGACGGCTTGCCTTCCACCCACACACACTTGATAAGGATCACAAGATGAGCGTTTTATAGAAAATAGGATAGCTCCCCCACGAGTTGTGCATTAGAGAGAATTTGCATTTGAATACAAAATGCACAAGGTGGGATCACCACTTTCACTATATCTAGAAAACACTAGACAAGAACAAGAAATAAACAAGATCCACAAGTGGTATGGAAGACAATGGGAGTTGACACAAACCTTGGCAAGAGAAAAGAAAAATAAAAACAAAAGCCAATGTAAAGATGATCAATAAAATCTACCACACACAAGTGACTACCAATTGTCAAAAGACAAGAGGTAGATGGAAAGAATTCCTGGTGGTAGATAGCAAGGATATCCAACATCATCTTCACACCATACACAAGCAAATTGCAACTTGTAGAGCTAACATGCCACCTAGGAACATGATAATTTACAATATCAATTCTAGGTGACAATATCTCAAATGTACACATTTTCTAGGCTTGTAATATGCACATAGAATATTACTCCCCCATAATGTGATACCAATAAGAACTTAACAAGAGGCAATAAGATGATCCAACAAGAGATAATCAATGGGATTTTTAGAATTTGAATTTCTCACGAGAGATATACCACCTAGGGACTAGATAATCTTGTAATATCAATACTAGATGGTATTCCTCATGTACACACATTTATAGGATTGTGAGGTGCACAAAGCATATCACTCCCCCATAAATGGATATTCCATTAATATCTCACAAGAGCCAACTAGGATACAAACAAGAAGCATAAAGGCTCAACGCATGGCACACACGTACATGATGTGCAAACCAACACACATACTTGATTGCTCAAGATAAGCAAGTTGGAAGCACAACATATACAAACACAAGCAAGGAACAAAACCAAAACATGCAAGGGGGCAAGTAACTTTCAATGTAAACAATTTAAGTACAGTACCGCAAGGAGGCACATTGGATATAAGATAGAAACTTGATAATCCAATTGACTTGGCTTGAGACAATAAGAATGATGAAGTCCCCTTAATTCTTACTAATGTAGCCAAGTCTCCAATGCCCTCCATCAACACCTATTGATCAAGTTTGAGCTTGGTGGTCCCCAACCAAGTTGGGTCCTAAGAGGTTAGTCACAATAGTCTTGGCTACCCAAATGGTTCTTTTCTTAACACCACTTTGAGTACCAACAAACTTGGCAAACACATTGCCAACATTATCCTTCCCAAGAGAATAGATATCATCAATAATAATTGGGTTGGATAAGTTACCACTAGTGCATGAAGAAGTGACGCGACCTTTCTCACGACATAAGTAGCAACATCTACTCTTCACTTTCTTCTCACTTGATTTTTTCACAAGAGAAGCATTAGCTTGAGTCTTCTTGGGAAGTGGCCTTTCTTCAACTTGAGGTTGAGCATGAGATTGAACTTGTGGCCTCTTCCCTTGTTGCTTGTCACTAATGGCCTTCTTCTCCAATGGGCAAGATCTAACATGATGCCCTTCAATTTTGCGCTTGAAGCAAATAATCTTGGCCGAATTCTTGACTTGCTCTTAGCCCTTCTTCTTGATTCTCTTGGACTTCTTCTTCTTATTGGAGTTGAATCCAAGTCCACCTTTGTCATTGGGGGATTTTTGCACACTCAAGATATTGTTGAGTGTGGCCTTCCCTTCATGACACTTTTCCAAGTCTTTCTTCAAAGAAGTGACTTGTGCCTTGAGCTCTTTGATTTCCTCTACATGGTTAGTCTCAACACAAGCACTAGAGGAAGTATAAGCTTCATCTGAGAGCAACAAGGCAAGGAAAGCAATTCATCACAAGATGTACCAATGTTATGCATGGATGAATCATGAGGACTAGCACAAGGCAGTATAGCATTTTGACTAAAAGTAGTGCTAGTATCCACACGAGGCTCACTTGATGTTACCTTAGCAATCATGGCCTCATGAGCTATCTTTAGCACATTATGGGACACTAGAAGATCATCATGAGAGCTTGAGAGCTTTTCATGGCTTTCTTCCAATTTCCCATAATTGATAGATAGCAATTCAAGTTGAGCCCGTAGCTCAACATTCTCCTTCAAAATGGATGCTTGACAAGAAATAGAGTTAGTAGCACAAGCATCATCATTGACAACAAGAGGAGAAGGCAACTTGGCAAGCTCTTTCAAATAGGAAGCTTTAAGTTGAGCACGAGACTCGGTGAGTTCGATGAGCTTACTCTTAATGACCCTAGAGCCATTTTTGAGGTCCTCAAAGTCCTCAAGGAGTCTAGCATGAGCAACTTCAAGCTTGACATTTTTAGTTTTGAAATCATAGGCCACCTCTAGAGCTCTATCATGAGATTCCCTCACTCTAGATAATTCTAGAGCAAAAGTCTCCTCAAGAGATTCAGAGGTGGTTTGTTCATGTTCAAGAGCTTGAGATAGCTCTGCGATATCATTTGCGTAATCGCACTCATGAGCTTCCATTTTCTCAATGGTGACCTCATGCTCCTCTAGATGAGATTCCAACTCCTCGATGTATTTCTTGACTTCAATGGCAATGGACATTATTTCCATGAAGTTGGAACGAGCAATTTTCTTTTTATGAAGAGATTTAAAAATCATTCCCCCTTTGTTTTTAAGGAGGCAACATTATCATTCTCTTCATCATTATCCTCATCATCATTAGCATCAACATCATCATCAAGAGACATATTGGGGCTCAAGGTAGGAGATACCTTTGAAGCCTTGGCCATAAGGCAAAACGCAATAGATGATAATGTAGGATCCCTTGTAGCACCATTTAAAACCACATCTTGTTCCATGGAGTGTTGGGTTTCCTCTACATTGTTAGCACAACAATTCGAGGAAAGGGATGCATTTTTATCATGGCAACAAGACATAGCAAGCATATCATCATGAGATTTAGTCAAGCAATTTCTACATGATATGCAAGGACTATCAACACAAGCATGTGAAACATTTGGAGTGCTCGAAGTGTTAAAGCCCAAAGAAGGAGCATTGCAATAAGATAGTGATGAAGGATCATCCACAATAAACATACTACCATCATTGCAATGGCCAACACTACTCACCATATTATTACCTTGTGCAAACCACATGTAGGTGAAGTAGAAGAAGTTGAGAAGACTATATGACCGGAGGTGGAGGGAGAACAATCATCCCCACAAATCTTGGACACACCATATTTATCTTGAAGATTCGTCCACAACTCATGAGCATCCCGGAACGACATGAGTTGAAATATAACTGCATTGCTCAAAGCATCGAAAAGCACATTAGAAGCTTGAGCATTGAGATAAGAGTTTTTCTCATCCTCTAAAGATAATCTTTGGGGATCATTTGGAGGAGAAAAACCCATATCTACAATTCGCTCTAAATTTGGGTCCATGACCCTAAAGAGATTAACCATGCAAATTACACAAACATCAAAATTTGTGCCATCGAAACTAAGAGTGTCAGAGAATCCTAATCCCCCAGTCGACATCTTTACTCTCTAGGCGGTTAAGCCTAACAAAGAGAGATGAGGCTCTGATACCAATTGTAAGATCATGGATGTCGCCTAGGGGGTGGGGGTGAATAGGCATTTTAAAATAATTACGGTTTAGGATTGAACAAATGCGGAATAAACCTAGCGGTTAATTTGTCAAGCATAAAAACTACAACAATTAGGCTCACCTATGTGCACCAACACCTTATACTAAGCAAGATAAGCAACTAAGTGATAGCAAGATACTCCCTCCGTCCGGAAATACTTGTCATCAAAATGGCTGAAAATGGATGTATTTAGAACTAAAATGCATCTAGATACATCCATTTCAATGACAAGTATTTCCGGACGGAGGGAGTATATGACAAGAAACAATATGGCTATCACAAAGTAAAGTGCATAAGTAAAGGGCTCGGGTAAGAGATAACCAAGGCACACAGAGACGACGATGTATCCCGAAGTTCACACCCTTGCGGATGCTAATCTCCGTTTGGAGCGGTGTGGAGGCACAATGCTCCCCAAGAAGCCACTAGGGCCACCGTAATCTCCTCACGCCCTTGCACAATGCAAGATGCCGTGATTCCACTAAGGGACCCTTGAGGGCGGTCACCGAACCCATACACTTTAGCAACTCTTGGGGGCGGTCACCGAACCCGTACACTTTGGCAACCCTTGGGGGCAGTCATCGGTACCCGTCAAAATGCTCGGGGCGATCTCCACAACCTAATTGGAGACCCCGGCGCTTGCCCGGAGCTTTACACCACAATGATTGAGCTCTGAACAACACCAACCGTCTAGGGCGCCCAAGCACCCAAGAGGAACAAGCTCAAGGGTACCAAGCACCCAAGAGTAATAAGCTTCTCAACTTGTAACTTCCATGTATCACCGTGGAGAACTCAAACTGATGCACCAGATGCAATGGCAAGGGCACACGAAGTGCCCAAGTCCTTCTCTCTCAAATCCCACCAAAGCAACTAATGCTAGGGAGGAAGATGAGAGGAAGAACAAGATGGAGAACACCAAGAACTCCAAGATCTAGATCCAAGGGGTTCCCCTCACATAGAGGAGAAAGTGATTGGTGGAAATGTGGATCTAGATCTCCTCTCTCTTTTCCCTCAAAAACTAGCAAGAATCCATGGAGGGATTGAGAGTTAGCAAGCTCGAAGAAGGTCAACAATGGGGGAAGAACACGGGCTCAAAGGATAAGGTTCAATGGGGAAGAAGACCCCCTTTTATAGGTGGTGGTGGGGGGGGGAATCCAACCGTTATGCTCACAGCCCGCACAGAGCGGTACTACCGCTCCAAGGAGCGGTACTACCGCTAGGGCGGTAGTTCCCCTTTGAAAAACAAGAGCGAGGAGGCAAAAGGCCAGTAGAACCGCCGGAGCCGTACTACCGCTCGTCCTCACGGTACTACCGCCCGACCTCACGGTACTACCGCAAATGGTAGCGGTACTACTGCATGTGTGCGGTACTAAAAAAATACTTCCGTGCCTACCTCTGCTGAGCAAAACACGAGTTTTTGGTCCGGAGCGGTACTATCGCTCAAGAGCCGCGGTAGTACAGCTCTAGAGCGGTACTACCGCTCAGGATCCGTGGCAGTACCGCTTTGGAGCGGTAGTAAAAATATACATCCGCTCTAGTCGTAGTAGTACCGCTGCAGCCTTTACCAAAACAGCCACAACTTCTGCAAATGGACTCCGAATTCAACGAAACCAAGTTTGTTGGAAAGCTAATGACATGGGCTAACACAATATTGATAGAAATATCAATAAGAATCAAATGAGAAAAGTCCCATAATAAAATGGTGAGAACCCTTCCTCGGATAAGACCGGTAAAACCTCCAACATCGAAAACATCATAGAAGACGCATGCGAACTCCGTTTTCGATGAACTCAAGCTTGTCATCAAGATGACCATAAGCTCTAAGACTCACAAAGAGAACCAAACAAGAACCAAGAAACATGATGCAAGGATGCAATGGTTTGAGCTATCTACTAACGATACGATCAAGCTACCAACTTGAGAGCCCCCCCTTGATAGTACGGCAAACGATCCTATAACCCGGTCTCCCAACTACCACCATGAATACGTAAAATAGAAAACTTATCAAGGGAAAACCTTTGCCTTGAACATGGTCCACTTGAGCTAGATGATGACGATCTTGCTCCCTCAAGTTGGACCACCTTTCTTGATTGTGTTGGCTCGATGAAGACTAGATGATTGCTCCCCCATAGTCTACTATGGGTGAGCCACTCTTCGGCACATCTTCACAAGTCCATTGACACCACAATGGACGGCAAGCTTCAAGCACTTGATCTCTTTGTCATGCTCCACTTGAACTTGCACATCGCAATATTGATGACGATCACCACTTGATGTCATCCTCTCCATGGGTTGAGTGATATCTTCCTCTTGACGCAAGCCCATGAACACGTACCTAACCCCACATAGAACTCTCACATAGACCATGGGTTAGTACACAAAGCACAATGGACAATTCTTACCATACCATGGGATCACTTGATCCCTCTCGGTACATCTTCTACGCTTTGTGAGTTGATCAACTTGATTCACTCTTGACTTAGTCTTGATCAACCTCGAATCTTTCCAACTCTCTTCATTTGGATGATGTCTTGAAGGTAAACATGAATGATCATACAATCTTCTTCTTCAAGACATGCTTGCAATAAGCACAACACTCACATAACCAATCTTTGGATAATTCCTTAATAGCACCTTGGTCAACACATAAACTCCTTGAAACCAACACATGGACTTCAAGAAGAGCCTATGGACAAATCCTTCAAATATAACTCAATGCAACCATTAGTCCATAGAGAGTGTCATCAATTACCAAAACCACACATGGGGGCACCACATGTCCTTTCAGATGCGTTTCCTGGCGGATACCCACCAGTCACCTAATGTGTCTTCCGTGGTCGGTAGCAAAGCTACGTCGATGCCAAACTTCCCGAAGCACAGGAACCACACTTGTCTCGCATAAATGCATTGCAAGAGAATATGATCCACCTTGTCTTCCTCCTGGTCGCAAAGGAAACAAGCCGAGCTGTGATCTTGCAATCCATGTCTTTGTCGGTGATTCAATGTCCAAACTCTGTACTGAAGGGCAAGCCACATGAAAAGTTTGCAAGTCAGCGTTGCCCAACTACGCCAGACAGTCAAGGCACATTGGAATCTGACTCCCCCTTCACACATCATTTTGTAAGCAGATTTGGCCGAGTACTTGCTGCTTGCATCCCATTGCCAGATTGGAGTATCCTTTGTGTCAGGGACAAGCTCCATATGTACGAGCACTTCCCACAGCCGGATGAACTGCAGAAGCTCCTTTGTATTCATCTCCCCCACGATATCTTGTGTCCATGCATGAAGGTGCATGGCCTCCTTCACTTTCCTCGTGTTAACCACCTGTTGTCGAACTTTCTTGACAAGTAACGGGGCGATCTCCTTCACACAAGCATCGTTGATCCAATGATCTCTCCAGAACAGCACCCTATATCCTTCCCCAACTTCCCATTTGACCAAGCTATCAAAAGCCATCATCACTTGCTTGTCTGTGCAATAGTTGAGACCTTGCCAGGGCCACGAGCTGTCAGTACGCTTCAGCCACTCCCACCTTAATCTGAGAGCTAACCCTTTTGTAAAGATCCACCACACCGAGACCTCCCGGCTGTTTTGGGCGGCATACCCGACGCCACACTACCGCGCACTTGCCGCCCTGAATCTCTTCCGATCCTTCCCAGAAGAATGCACGACATCCTTTAGCCACTCTCTCCAGCGCCCACTTTGGGGCTTCCGCCACGATCAGGTGATGAGTGGGCCTGGCCCGCACAACCTGGTTTACCAGAATGAGGCGTCCGGGCCTGGTGACAAGGCCTCTCTGCCAGCCTGGCATCATCTTAAGTACGTTATCCACAATAGGCTTCCACTCCGATCGTGTGAGCTGTTTGATCCCCAATTGCAACCCTAGGTATCTGATGGGAAAAGTCTCCAGCTTCCATAACAAGGCCTGCCGCACCAGCTCCTTTTCAGCCTCCTTCGATCTAATCATAACTGCTGAGGATTTGGCGAAGTAAACCATGAGACACGATGCCTCGCCGAATAGTCTCAGTGCCTCCTGAACAAACCACAAATCCGATCTGCACGGACTTATGAACATTACTAGATCATCAGCATACAGAGAGAGCCTCTGTATCGGAGCGCAGCCGGGGATATTGTTGATTGCGTTCATCTCCTGCGCCTTCAAAATCATAGAAGTGAGGACGTCCATTGCAATGACAAAGAGCAAGGGCGAGATCGAGTCCCCCTGCCTCAGTCCACACGCATGCATAAACTTCCTGCCAGCACATTCGTTAACTACCACTTTTGAACTATCCATCCTGAGCAGCGTAGCAATACATGATCTCCAAGTGCTCGAGAAGCCCTTGGCTTGCAACACTTCGAAAAAGAACGACCAGGACAATGAGTCGAAGGCACGTGAGATATCCAGCTTTAGCATCACACTCTTCGTCTTCCTTTTGTGAAGTTTCCTTGCAAGTTGCCTAACTAGCAAGAAGTTGTCATGGATATTCCGGCCCCTAATGAACGCCGATTGGTTTGCATGTACCAGCTCTCCCATGCACAGGCGAAGCCCGGAAGCCAAAAGTTTGGACGCTAACTTTGGAATGCTATGGACCAGGTAGATCGGCCTGAAGTCGTTGATATGGCAGGCCTCCGGCTTTTTGGGGATCAAGGTGATCAGGGCCTGATTGAACCTTCCAAACCCTCTCCCATTGCTGAGGAAAAGCTTGTTCAATGCTGCCATCACATCACCTTTCACAATCGCCCAAGCACGCTGAAAGAAGACACCAATGAACCCATCTGGCCCCGACGCATGATCCGAGGGCATGTCTCTCACAACTTTCCAAATCTCCTCTTCCTGGAAGACCAAATCTTGGTCATCTAGGTCGATTGGCTCAACGCCCAGATAGTCCAGGTCTAAGGTGTGCACGCTAGATCCACAACTCCCCAGCAGATCACTGTAAGCCTAAAAAAAGCCTCCTCTTTCGCTGCTTGGTCCGTGACGGTGGTTCCTGCCACCGAGATCGCAGGAATAAAGTTTTTCAGCTTCCGTCCATTGGCCACCAGGTGAAAAAGTGGTATTGGCATCTCCCTCCAGCATCCTGATACGTCTCCAACGCATCTATAATTTTTGATTACTCCATGCTACTTTATCTACTGTTTTAGGCAATATTGGGCTTTATTATCCACTTTTATATTATTTTTGGGACTAACCTATTAACCGGAGGCCCAACCCAGATTTGCTGTTTTATGCCTATTTCAGTGTTTCGAGGAAAAGGAATATCAGACGGAGTCAAAACGGAACGAAATCAACTAGAGAAGTTATTTTTGGAAGGAAACCCACCTGATGGACTTGGACCCCACGTCAGAAGATACGGGAGGTGCTCACGAGGGTGGGGGCGTGCCCCCTGCCTCGTGGGGCCCCCATAGCTCCACCGACGTTCTCCCTGCACCCATATATACCAATATACCCTAAAACTTCCATAACAAAAAATAGATCAGGAGTTCCGCCGCCGCAAGCCTTTGTAGCCACCAAAAACCAATCGGGACCCCGTTCTGGCACCCTGCCAGAGGGGGATCCCATCACCGGAGGCCATCTTCATCATCCCGGCGCTATCCATGACGAGGAGGGAGTAGTTCACCCTCGGGGCTGAGGGTATGTACCTATGTGTTTGATCTCTCTCTCTCTCGTGTTCACCCTCGTGTTCCTCTATGGCATGATCTTGATGTATCCCGAGCTTTGCTATTGTAGTTGGATCTTATGATGTTTCTCCCCGTCTACTCTCTTGTGATGAATTGAGTTTCCCCTTTTGAAGTTATCTTATCGGATTGAGTCTTTTATGAACACTTGATGTATGTCTTGTGTGGGATAACCGTGGTGACAATGGGTTATTCTATTGATCCACTTGATGTATGTTTTGGTGATCAACTTGCGGGTTTCATGACACTTGGGAACCTATGCATAGGGGTTGGCACACGTTCTTGACTCTCCGGTAGTAGCTTTGGGGCACTCTTTGAAGTACTTTTATGTTGGTTGGATGAATCTGAGATTGTGTGATGCATATCGTATAATCATGCCCACGGATACTTGAGGTGACAATGGAGTATCTAGGTGACATTAGGGTTTTGGTTGATTTGTATCTTAAGGTGTTATTCTAGTACGAACTCTTTTATAGATCGATCCGAAAGGATAGCTTTGTGGTGGTTTCGTACCCGACCATAATCTCTACGTTTGTTCTCCGCTATTAGTGTCTTTGGAGTGACTCTTTGTCGCATGTTGAGGGCTTGTCATATGTTCTATCTATGTTATTATTGTTGAGAGAACTTACACTAGTGAAAGTATGAATCCTAGGCCTTGTTTCCTACCATTGCAATATCGTTTATGCTGACTTTTATCGCTCGCTACCTTGCTGTTTTTATTATTTCAGATTACAAAAACCTATATCTACTATCTATTTTGCACTTGTATCTTCATCTCTTCGCCGAACTAGTGCACCTATACAATTTACCATTGTATTGGGTGTGTTGGGGACACAAGAG
The DNA here is from genome assembly GCF_018294505.1 of Triticum aestivum. Lineage (NCBI taxonomy): Eukaryota > Viridiplantae > Streptophyta > Magnoliopsida > Poales > Poaceae > Triticum > Triticum aestivum. Next base: position 143,969,573 of record NC_057807.1, read on the forward strand.
ACTTTTTGTTATTTGGTTGCAGGGTTGCTTGAGAGAGACCATCTTCATCCTACGCCTCCTACGGATTGATAAACCTTAGGTCATCCACTTGAGGGAAATTTGCTACTGTCCTACAAACCTGTGCACTTGCAGGCCCAACAACGTCTACAAGAAGAAGGTTGTGTAGTAGACATCAAGCTCTTTTCTGGCTCCGTTGCCGGGGAGGCAAAGGTAAAGGGCACTCACTCACACTCCGTCAACTAAGCTCTTTTCTGGCGCCGTTGCCGGGGAGGTTAGCGCTTGAAGGTATATCTTTAGATCTTGCAATCGAATCTTTTTGTTTCTTGTTTTTATCACTAGTTTAGAAAACTACAAAAAAATAAAGTTGAGTTTGTCTCATACGCTTCACCTTTTTAATATCTTTCGTGAGTATGATGGAAAGGAAAATTGTGCTCAAGTGCTAGAAGAAGAAATCTATAGAATGTTTTTATATGATGAGCATGATTGCAATGTTGTTAGTATGAATTCCTTGAATACCCATGATGCTAATGATATGCAAAGCCACAAGCTTGGGTAAGCTATGTTTGATGAATATGATATTTTTTGTCCCCCAAGCTTTGATGAGCAAATTTACTATGATGAAAGCATGCCTCCTATTTATGATGATTATTATGATGATACGTATGCTATAAAGAAGAAGTTCTCTATGCTTGTAGATCATGAAAAGAATGCTTTAGGTGCTGGTTATATTGTTGAATTCATTCATGATGCTACTGAAAATTATTATGAGAGAGGAACATATGCTTGTAGGAATTGCAATAATACCAAGTTTCCTCTCTATGTGCTTAATTTCTTGAAGTTATGCTTGTTGTGCCATCCTATGCTAGTTGATTATTGTTCCCATAAGTTGTTTGCTCACAAAATCCCTATGCATAGGAAGTGGGTTAGGCTTAAATGTGCTAGTCATATGCTTCATGATGCTCCCGTTATCTTTCAATTCTTATCTTTTTTGTGAGCATCATTGTCATCATCATGCCTAGCTAGAAAGGCATTAAAGAAAAGCGCTTGTTGGGAGACAACCCAATATTTATCCTTACTGTTTTTGTGTGTCCACATTATTATGCTACTGTAGTAATCATGTTTTATAGCTTTTGTTTCAATAAAGTGCCAAGTAGAACCTTTGGGAAGACTTGGGTGAAGTTTATGTGATCTTGCTGTGAAAAACAGAAACTTTTGCGCTCACTAGAATAGCTGCCATTTTTTACTGGAGAGTGATTTTAGGTTGATTCTTTTTGCAGATGATTAATAGACAAATTTCTCAGGTCCAGAAATTTATTTCATAATTTTTGGGGTTCCATAAGTATACGTTTTATACAGATTACTACAGACTGTTATGTTTTTGACAGATTCTGTTTTCTATGTGTTGTTTGCTTATTTTGATGCATCTATGAGTAGTACCGGAGGGTATGAACCATAGAGAAGTTAGAATACATTAGATATTACACCAATATGAATTTAGAATGAGTTCATTGCAGTACCTAAGTGGTGGTTTTATTTTCTTATACTAAGGGAGCTTACGGGTTTTGTGTTGAGTTTTGTGTGGTTGAAGTTTTCAAGTTTTGGGTAAAGATTCGATGGACTATGGAATAAGAAGTGGCAAGAGCCTAATCTTGGGGATGCCCAAGGCACCCCAAGGTAATATTCAAGGACAACCATCTTCGTTCATCGGTAACTTTACTTGGAGCTATATTTTTATTCGCCACATGATATGTGTTTTGCTTGGAGCATCAATTTCTTTTGTTAGTTTTTCTTGCTGTTAGTTAGTTATAATAGTGTTTTGCATCTTTAGTTTCAATAAAAAAGTCAAGGATAGCCTTTGCCATGCTTATCTTGCTAGTATGCATGTTGCTGTTTGAAAACAGAAAGTTTACCGCTGTTGCAAAAATTCCCTAGAAAAGTCAGAGCATGGTCTAACGTTGAATCTTTTTGCATATTGAGCTCTGATAAATTTATTACAGTGGGAATTTTAGTTCATAATTTTTGGAGTCAGGGAAGTATTGATACTCTTGCATTCTCTACAGACTGTACTGTTTTGGCAGATTGCTGTTATGGTTGCATTGTTTGCGTATGTTTGCTTGTTTAATGATTCTATTTGAGGATATGAGTATTAAATATACAGAGGCATTTAATATTCAATGTTTAATAATTATTTAAGTGATTTGTTACAGTATATTATGATAAGGTTTTGCATTGGTTTATACTAACCTATCTCACGAGTTCTTGTTGAGTTTGTTGTCAATGAAGCCTTTGATAAAAAGAGAAACCATGATATGAGAGGAATTAAGGAGACACAAAAGTTCAAGCTTGGGGATGCCCAAGGCACCCCAAGACAATATTACAAGAAGTCTCAAGCATCTAAGCTTGGGGATGCCCCTGTAGGCATCCCACCTTTCTTCTTCAACAACTATCGGTTAGTATCGGTTGAGCCTAAGTTTTTGCTTCTTCATGTGAGTTGTGCTATCCTTGCATTGTAGTTTCCTTTAGCTTTGCTTGCTGTTTGAATAAGTATCAAGATCTGAAATTCTTTAATGAGAGAGAGCCTTACACAAATTGTAATTTGCTAGAATACTCTATGTGCTTCACTTATATCTTTTGAGCGTGATAATTTTTGCTCTAGTACTTCACTTAGATCTTTTAGAGCACAGTGGTGGATTTGTTTTAAAGAAACTATTTGATCTCTCACGCTTCACTTAGATTATTTTGAGAGTCTTTAATAGCATGGTAATTTGCTTAATGTTAATATACTTGGTGTTCAAGATATGTGAAACTTTCTTTTGAGTGAATTGAATACTAAGATAAGTTTGATGCTTGATAATTGTTTTGAGATATGGAGGTGATAATATCATAGTCGTGCTAGTTGGGTGATTATGAATTTGAGAAATACTTGTGTTGAAGTTTGCAAAACCCATAGCATGCACGTATGGTTAAAGTTATGTAACAAATTTGAAACATGAAGTGTACCTGGCTTGTGCATCCTTATGAGTGGCAGTCGGGGACGAGCGATGGTCTTTTCCTACCAATCTATCCCCCTAGGAGCATGCGCGTAGTACTTGATTTTTGATGACTTCTAAATTTTTGCAATAAGTATATGAGTTCTTTTGACTAATGTTGAGTCCATGGATTATACGCACTCTCACCTTTCCGCCATTGCTAGCCTCTTCGATGCCGTGCATTGCCCTTTCTCACCTTGAGAGTTGGTGCAAACTTTGTCGGTGCATCCAAACCCCGTGATACGATATGCTCTATCACATATAAACCTCCTTATATCTTCCTCAAAACAGCCACCATACCTACCTATTATGACATTTCCATAGCCATTCCGAGATATATTGCCATGCAACTTCCACCATCATCATCATGGCATGCATTACTTTTGTCATATTGCCATTGCATGATCTTGTAGTTGACATCGTATTTGTGGCAAAGCCACCATGCATTATTTTCATACATGTCACTCTTGATTCATTGCACCATCCCGGTACACCGCCGGAGGCATTCATATGGAGTCATATCTTGTTCTAAGTTTCGAGTTGTAATCCTTGTGTTGTAATCAATAGAAGTGTGATGATCATCATTATTAGAGCATTGCCCAAATAAAAAAATATAAAAAAGAGAAAGGCCAAAAAGAAAAAAAGAAAGGCCCAAAAAAAGAAAATAAAAAGGGCAATGCTACTATATCTTTTTCCACACTTGTGCTTCAAAGTAGCACCTTGTTCTTCATGTAGTCTCATATATTGTGCTACAAGGTAGCACCATGTTCTTCATGTAGTGAGTCTCATATATTGTGCTTCAAAGTAGCACCTTGTTCTTCATGTAGTGAGTCTCATGTGTTATCACTTTCATATACTAGTGGGAATTTTTCATTATAGAACTTGGCTTGTATATTCCTACGATGGGCTTCCTCAAATGCCCTAGGTCTTCGTGAGCAAGCAAGTTGGATGCACACCCACTAGTTTTCTTTTGTTGAGCATTCATAGCTCTAGTGCATCCGTTGCATGGCAATCCCTACTCCTCATGTTGACATCAATTGATGGGCATCTCCATAGCCCGTTGATTATCCTCGTCAATCTGAGACTTTCTCCTTTTTTGTTTTCTCCACACAATCCCCATCATCATATTCTATTCCACCCATAGTGCTATATCCATGGCTCACGCTCATGTATTGCGTGAAGGTTGAAAAAGTTTGAGATTATTTAAGTATGAAACAATTGCTTGGCTTGTCATCGGGGGTATAGAAGTTGGGAACATCTTTGTGTGACAAAAATGAAGCATAGCCTAACTTTATGATTTTGTAGGGATGAACTTTCTTTTGCCATGTTATTTTGAGAAGACATGATTGCTTTGATTAGTATGCTTGAAGTATTATTATTTTTGTGTCAATATGAACTTTTGTCTTGAATCTTTCGGATCTGAATATTCATATCACAATTAAGAAGATTTACATTGAAATTATGCCAATGTATCACTCCACATCAAAAATTCTTTTTTATCATTTACCTACTCGAGGACGAGCAGGAATTAAGCTTGGGGATGCTTGATACGTCTCCAACGTATCTATAATTTTTGATTGCTCCATACTACTTTATCTATTGTTTTAGGCAATATTGGGCTTTATTATCCACTTTTATATTATTTTTGGGACTAACCTATTAACCGGAGGCCCAACCCAGATTTGTTGTTTTATGCCTATTTCAGTGTTTCGAGGAAAAGGAATATCAGACGGAGTCAAAATGGAACGAAATCAACTGGAGAAGTTATTTTTGGAAGGAAACCCACCTGATGGACTTGGACCCCACGTCAGAAGATACGGGAGGTGCTCACGAGGGTGGGGGCGCGCCCCCTGCCTCGTGGGGCCCCCGTAGCTCCACCATCGTTCTCCCTGCACCCATATATACCAATATACCCTAAAACTTCCATAACAGAAAATAGATCGGGAGTTCCGCCGCCGCAAGCCTCTGTAGCCACCAAAAACCAATCGGGACCCCGTTCCGGCACCCTGCCGGAGGGGGATCCCATCACCGGAGGCCATCTTCATCATCCCGGCGCTATCCATGACGAGGAGGGAGTAGTTCACCCTCGGGGCTGAGGGTATGTACCAATAGCTATGTGTTTGATCTCTCTCTCTCGTGTTCTCTCTCGTGTTCCTCTATGGCACGATCTTGATGTATCCCGAGCTTTGCTATTGTAGTTGGATCTTATGATGTTTCTCCCCCTCTACTCTCTTGTGATGAATTGAGTTTCCCCTTTTGAAGTTATCTTATCGGATTGAGTCTTTTATGAACACTTGATGTATGTCTTGCGTGGGATAACCGTGGTGACAATGGGTTATTCTATTGATCCACTTGATGTATGTTTTGGTGATCAACTTGCGGGTTTCGTGACACTTGGGAACCTATGCATAGGGGTTGGCACACGTTCTTGACTCTCCGGTAGTAGCTTTGGGGCACTCTTTGAAGTACTTTTATGTTGGTTGGATGAATCTGAGATTGTGTGATGCATATCGTATAATCATGCCCACGGATACTTGAGGTGACAATGGAGTATCTAGGTGACATTAGGGTTTTGGTTGATTTGTATCTTAAGGTGTTATTCTAGTACGAACTCTTTTATAGATCGATCCGAAAGAATAGCTTTGTGGTGGTTTCGTACCCGATCATAATCTCTACGTTTGTTCTCCGCTATTAGTGTCTTTGGAGTGACTCTTTGTCGCATGTTGAGGGCTTGTCATATGTTCTATCTATGTTATTATTGTTGAGAGAACTTACACTAGTTAAAGTATGAACCCTAGGCCTTGTTTCCTACCATTGCAATACCGTTTACGCTCACTTTTATCGCTCGCTACCTTGCTGTTTTTATTATTTCAGATTGCAAAAACCTATATCTACTATCTATTTTGCACTTGTATCTTCATCTCTTCGCCGAACTAGTGCACCTATACAATTTACCATTGTATTGGGTGTGTTGGGGACACAAGAGACTTTTTGTTATTTGGTTGCAGGGTTGCTTGAGAGAGACCATCTTCATCCTACGCCTCCTACGGATTGATAAACCTTAGGTCATCCACTTGAGGGAAATTTGCTACTGTCCTACAAACCTGTGCACTTGCAGGCCCAATAACGTCTACAAGAAGAAGGTTGTGTAGTAGACATCACATCCATCTCATCCTCGATCGTTGTCTCACAGTCGTTCGTTCCAAAGAAGATAACCCAAGAACCAGGTGCTTCAGAGTTCTACGCAACCATCTCTCCTCTCTTGTGAGCACACGAGTCTCCTGCGCACAGTCAAACCTCAGGATCACAAGATTTGCAATTGCAATCTGCATCTTAATGTTGCCTACTCTCCTCTAACCCCATGTCGTTAAGTGCTTAGCACAGCTTCTCAATAGGACATCAAACCTCATGAACGGGTCAGAGATGAACTCATCACATATCCATCCTTCCTGCACCGCCTCCAAAAACCCTTCCAACTTCACCCAGAAGAGTTCAAAACGGAATCTTTTACGCGGTTGCACATGTTCCTCCAACGAAAGAAATAGCGGGAAATGGTCTGAGGCATTGGTAGATAGCGCCTGCAGCAGGCACTCCGGGTAGGCCAACTCCCAGTCCACAGAGACCATAACACGATCAATTTTCGTTAGTGTGGGCCTCTCCCTCTCGTTGCTCCATGTGAACCTTCTTCCATGCAAGAACAATTCCTTGAGCACGTTATTGTCAACAAATCTCTTGAATTTACCCATCATCCTTCTGTCCAACAGGGAATTATTATTGTCGGCAACATTTAGAATCATGTTGAAGTCTCCAATTGCCATCCACGGTCCCGGGCAAAGCAGCCTCCTAGCTGATACCTGCTCTAGCATTGCGGCCTTCTGTGCATCCTCTTGAGGCCCATAAACCACTGACATCCACCAGGGATCGCCCTCCGTCGGTGTCACATAGCCCGTGATGAAGTTAGTATCGATCACCATGTTCGAAATCGACGCCCTTGACGAGTCCCAAGCAATGAAAATACCACCCCGGGTAGACGACACTGGCAAGTATGCAAACCCATCATAAGTTGGCCCCAGGCATTGCAATATTACATAATGGTCTACCCTCTCCAATTTAGTCTCTAAGATACACCAGATAGCTACTTTCATGGAATCAACTAGCTCACGTAGGGCATCACGCTTAGCCGGGCTGTTAAGCCCCCTCACGTTCCAACATACCAACTCCATGACTGTGTATGACATATGAAAGCAATAAGCTCCAATGTCCGTACCAACCGCTAACTACCTACGCGGCTATCATGCTCTCCATCTCGCCGCCAAAGCTAACTGGCAGCACCTTCTCGAAGATTGCTGCAATGGCCTTGAGCTGCGGCTCACGGAGAAGTGAGTCGAAGACCACACGCAATTGTTCCAACACCCCCTCAGACACTGTAAGATCATCTTCAGCAATGCCTAGTGTCTTGAGTAGAATTGTTTCTACCGCTGTGGCCTTGGATTTGGACCGGTTACCCACACCCACCAACCGAGTGTTGCATTGTGGAGTGAATGGGTCCTAGCTCGTGCGCACTCCTCGTATCGTCTCAATCTCCTTCAACAAAGGCGGGGCTAGTTTCTTGGGTAGACCGGCGCAAAAGGATTTGATGTTGCCCAAAGCCAGCTGCTCTTTGGCCGAGAGACCCGCCTCCAAGTGCTGCACCGTGCTATCAGCCCCGTGAACCACCAGTTGCATGTCGCTGGACGTAGTCATGTCGCATGCACATGCACCCACCAGTTGCATGCCGCCACACGTAGTCACGTCACATGCACATGCACCCGCTGGTGCAGTAGCACTAGGCTCCAAAATCGGAGCCTCTAGCACTGGCTCATGCGCTGGAACCACCTCCCCACTCTGCGCAGCATCCAAAGTTGATTATGTCGCGATCTTGGGTCCCACCTGCGGAGCCGGTCGATTGGCCGCAGCGATTGCGTCTGCCACCGGGTCCCATCCATCTGCCAAGGCAGCCCCAACATGATCAGATCCCGGAGCAACCTGCCCCTCCTCCAGCGGGATCGATTGTGGCACCCTTTCCTCCATCCTGGGGGGGGGGGGGTGAATCCGTCCTGACCACAGGCTCCGGCCATAGCAGATCCAAAGCCCCCCTGTCGCTGTCTCGCTCAGCTGTTCACCCACCTGGGGATCCACTCCCTTGTCCTGGTCGTTGATCAGAGCGGGTCCCTCGGTCCTGACTTGCCTCCAATCTGTCTCGGTATCGGTGACCAGTCTTGGAGCCGTTTGCTTGATCCCCACTTTATCCACTGGACCTACGCTCCCTCCAATGCTGTCTCCAACCGCCGATGTGCCAGCCACGCTCGCTGGCAGCACCGCATTGGCTACCAGAGCATTCGAGACGGTCCGCACCATGCCCTTAGTTTGAATCTCCTTGTCCTGGTGGCCACGGTCCAACCTGCTGACCTCAAAAGCAGGCGTGCCCACCTCTATCATTGGTAGGAGGCGCCAAAGAGAGGGCCCCACCCTGCCCTGAAGGGCCTGCCTGTATGATCTGTCTCCGCCACCGCTGCCGGTGAACCTCCGGCTACCACTGCAAACAACACACACCCCTCTCATCCATGGCGAAACCACCCAATCACCTCCAGCGAAGGAATCCAAGGAGCTGTCCGGAATCCCACTCTGGCCACTATCACCACTGAAGCTGCCCGATCTGCGCCAAAGCTGTGGCTCCGAGAAGTCTCGCATCCTGCCTATGTGAATGATAGTGGGGGTACTCCAGCAGCTAGCGGAAGGACGACCGTCATGCCGCAGCGCTTGGCGCTAACTCTGGTGGCTCAGGAATCCAAAGCCGGTGACTCACCGGCACGTTGTCCGGATCCACACACCATGCCCGCAGCTTGAACATCGATAGGTCTTCGTGGCTCTCCGTCTCAGGGGCCAAGCTCTCAATCAGACATGCATTCCCCAGCAGCTCCGCCGCCACACTCCGAGACCATGCGTGCGATGGTACCCCCTCGATCAGGATGTCCACCTAACATCGCATCAGCCTTGAGGTCACCTGAGCTTGTCGCAACCAAGGCTTGGAATGGAGCTGGATGCCAAGGTGGTGAATGACCGGCAAGCCGAGCGCCCCGTTCTGAGCTTCATGGGACGAGAACACCACCATGAAATCCTCCGGATGGTACTTGTGAACCGAGAACTGGTGCCGTGGCAAGTGTAGCTGCGCTGCAATTGCAACCGTCGCCTCCTCGCATGTCACCGACAGCCTAGCGCCTCCCACGTACATCACCACAGCCATATGAAGCCGGCGCTCTAGGTCATTCATGTCCCCCGCGCGCGACACCACGCACTCCTCTGGCAGGCCCAGCTCAAGCGGAGGCGCTGCCACCATGGGGTTGGGGGAGGGCGCGGTGACCATGGGAGGAAAGTTAGGAACAACTGACAGAGGCGGCGCCCTGGGCGCGCTTTGTCCAGGCTCCAACAACGACCCCCCATGCCCACCATCCCAGCCGCCCGTCCCGGCATGGAATTCAACACCTTGGCAATCACCGCATGCCGCAGTTCATCCTCCGAGATGGGGCTCCGAGGCCGCTTGCACTGAGAGGACACATGCCCCGGGAGCCCGCACTTGATGCACATCGGTTCGTTGGTGCAGTCCTGCTGATAGTAACCCTCCTTGAAGCAGCGAAAGCAGAGCCCATAGAGGTCAGGAGGGATGAGCCGCCACTCCGATGAGGTAGGCGAGTCCCGACCATCCTGTCCACCAGCCTCCTGCTAGCGACACAAGGCACGGCGCCGGCGCCACATGGCCTTGCGGGAAGGCACCGGCTTGTGCCAAGCTGGCCCGAGAGCGTGCCCCACCGGGGTCGGCCGCTCCACCTCCACCGACGAGGAGCGAGCGGAGCCCGGGGAGCCAGAGAGCCCCAGTCCCGAGACCACCCGCTGCTCCAGACGCCGGACCGAGGACACCGAATGCGGGCTATTCTGATGCGAGCCCATCGCAAGAGAGGGGGAGTGGACGTCGGGGCCGGAGTGGCCGTCGTCGTAGAGAGGGTGGACACCGCAGCCGGAGTGGCTGGCGGCGGGGGAAGGGCTGCCGCGGCCGGGGCGGCCGGCGGCGGGGATGGGCGCTGAGGGGAGGGGAGGGGAGGGGAGAAACCTAAGGGAAGGACTAGCGGGGATGAAATGAAACCTTGTCCGCAGGTGACAGGCGTTGGAGTCATGCATAGGGGTTCATCGATCTTGATTGCAATTTCCTTTCTTGGTTGATGATCTTTTGTGTAAAGGCCAGTGTTTTGTTATTGCTCAGTTGTGTTAAGCCGGTGTCTACGTGGCTCTTATCTTTACCTTTGTTATATGAACTAGACACGTCTACCATGAAAACAATGCAGTCACTTTGTTATCTTATCTCATGAGGGGACCATGGTTATGAAAATTCTACTTCAATTTTAGTGGAAGTTTTGAGCTATGAGAGTTACCCAACATGCAATTATATGACAAGTGAGTAAGCAAGCAGAAATGAGATATTACATGAAGCAATGAGTAGACTTAGGAGATGCAAACATAGAGGGGCGCGATGTTGTTTCACCAATGTTCATAGAGTTGGCATTATCATATTCCTCGTTGGTGGAGGTTTCGAACCACAAAGGCTTGGCCTCGGTTGTGTCACCACAATGGTTCCACCAAGTGCAAACCAACTTATCCCACCATGTCTTATTGACCGCAAAGGTCAAACCTCACTCAAGGTAGGTCTTGGCATGTAGAAGGTGATATGCGAACCTTGTACAAACTCTTGATTCCTTCGCAGTGGGAGTGTTGTTTTGTATAAACAACAAAGAGACGGGGCATTTCCCATAACATAGGTGATGTCCCACAAGTATACGGGATCTATCGTAGTCCTTTCGATAAGTAAGAGTGTCGAACCCAACGAGTAGCAGAAGGAAATGACAAGCGGTTTTCAGTAGGTATTCTCTGCAAGCACTGAAATTATCGGTAACAGATAGTTTTGTGATAAGGTAATTTGTAACGGGTAACAAGTAATGCTACGTCTTGAGCTTGCGTTGTTTTTCCTTGAAGAGGAAAGGGTGATGCAGCAATAGTAGCGTAAGTTTTTCCCTCAGTTTTTGAGAACCAAGGTATCAATCCAGTAGGAGGCTCCTAAAAAGTCCCACGCACCCACACAAACAAACAAAGAACTCGCAACCAACACAATAAAGGGGTTGTCAATCCCTTCACGGCCACTTGCGAAAGTGAGATCTAATAAAGATAGTAAGATAAGATAAATATATTTTTGGTATTTTATAATATAGATGCAAAAAGTAAAGATGCAAATAAAAGTAGATTGGAAGCAAATATGATAAGAGATAGACCCGGGGGCCATAGGTTTCACTAGTGGCTTCTCTCAAGATAACATAAGTACTACGGTGGGTGAACAAATTACTGTCGAGCAATTGATAGAAAAGCGAATAATTATGATATTATCTAGGCATGATCATGTATATAGGCATCACGTCCGCAACAAGTAGACCGACTCCTGCCTGCATCTACTACTATTACTCCACAGATGGACCGATTCCTGCCTGCATATAGAGTATTAAGTTCATAAGAATAGAGTAACGCATTAAGCAAGATGACATGATATAGAGGGATAAAATCAAGCAATATGATATAAACCCCATCTTTTTATCCTCGATGGCAACAATACAATACGTGCCTTGCAACCCTTTCTATCATTGGGTAAGGACACCGCAAGATTGAACCCAAAGCTAAGCACTTCTCCCATGGCAAGAAAGATCAATCTAGTAGGCCAAACCAAACTGATAATTCAAAGAGACTTGCAAAGATAACTCAATCATACATAAAAGAATTCAGAGAAGATTCAAATATTATTCATAGATAAACTTGATCATAAACCCACAATTCATCGGATCTTGATAAACACACCGCAAAAAGAGTTTACATCAAATAGATCTCCACAAGAGAGGGGGAGAACATTGTATTGAGATCCAAAAAGAGAGAAGAAGCCATCTAGCTAATAACTATGGACCCGTAGGTCTGTGGTAAACTACTCACAACTCATCGGAGAGGCTATGGTGTTGATGTAGAAGCCCTCCGTGGTCGATTCCCCCTCCGGCAGAGTGCCGGCGAAGGCTCCAAGATGAGATCTCATAGATACAGAAGGTTGCGGCGGTGGAAATTGTGTTTCAGGTGCTCCCCGGATGTTTTCGGGGTACATAGGCTTATATAGGAGGAAGAAGTACGTCGGTGGACGCCCGAGGGGCCCACGAGACAGGGGGCGCGCCCTATAGGGGGGCGGGCCCTCCTATCTCGTGGATTCCTCGGCAGCTTCTTGGCTTGCACTCCAAGTCCTCTGGATCACGTTCGTTCCAAAAATCACGCTCCCGAAGGTTTCATTCCGTTTGGACTCCGTTTGATATTCCTTTTCTTCGAAATACTGAAATAGGCAAAAAAACAGCAATACGGTCTGGGCCTCCGGTTAGTAGGTTAGTCCCAAAAATGATATAAATGTGTAAAATAAAGCCCATAAACATCCAAAAGGGGTAATATAATAGCATGGAACAATCAAAAATTATAGATACGTTGGAGACGTATCAAGTAACAAAAGTAAATAAGGTGCAACAAGGTGGCCCAATCCTTTTTGTAGCAAAGGACAAGCCTGGACAAACTCTTATATAAAGGAAAACGCTCCCGAGGACACATGGGAATTATCGTCAAGCTAGTTTTCATTACGCTCATATGATTCGCGTTCGTTACTTTGATAATTTGATATGTGGGTGGACCGGCGCTTGGGTGCTGCCCTTCCTTGGACAAGCATCCCACTTATGATTAACCACTCTTGCAAGCATCCGCAACTACAAAAGAAGTATTAAGGTAAACCTAACCATAGCATGAAACATATGGATCCAAATCAGCCCCTTACGAAGCAACGCATAAACTAGGGTTTAAGCTTCTGTCACTCTAGCAACCCATCATCTACTCATTACTTCCCAATGCCTTCCCCTACGCCCAAATAATGGTGAAGTGGCATGTAGTCGATGTTCACATAACACCACTAGAGGAAAGACAACATACATCTCAAAAATATCGAACGAATATCAAATTCACATGACTACTTATAGCAAGACTTCTCCCATGTCCCCAGGAACAAATGTAACTGCTCACAAATCATATTCATGTTCATAATCAGAGGGGTATTAATATGCATAAAGGATCTAAACATATGATCTTCCACCGAATAAACCAACTAGCATGAACTACAAGGAGTAATCAACACTACTAGCAACCAACAGGTACCAATCTGAGGTTTTGAGACAAAGATTGGATACAAGAGATGAACTAGGGTTTGAGAGGAGATGGTGCTGGTGAAGATGTTGATGGAGATTGACCCCCTCCCGATGAGAGGATCGATGGTGATGATGATGGTGATGATTTCCCCCTCCTGGAAGGATGTTTCCCTGGCAGAACAGCTCCGCCGGAGCCCTAGATTGGTTGTGCCCAGGTTCCGCCTTGAGACGGTGGCGCTTCGTCCCGAAAGATTCCTTCTGATTTTTTCCGGGGCGAAATACTTCGTATAGCAAAAGATGGGCACCAAAGGCCTGCAAGGGGCCCCACAAGGCAGGGGCACACCGAGGGGGTAGGGCGCGCCCCCCACCCTCGTGGCGAGGGTGTGGACCCTCTCTGGTTGATTCTTTCATCAGTATTTTTTATTAATTCCAAAAAGTACCCCCGTGAAGTTTCAGGACTTTTGGAGTTGTGCAGAATAGGTTTGTAATATTTTCTCCTTTTCCAGCCCGGAATTCCAGCTGCCGGCATTCTCCCTCTTCATGTAAACCTTGTAAAATAAGAGAGAATATGCATAGGTATTGTGACATAATGTGTAATAACAACCCATAATGCAATAAATATCGATATAAAAGCATGATGCAAAATGGACGTATCAACTCCCCCAAGCATAGACCTCGCTTGTCCTCAAGCGGAAGCCGATATTGAAAAATATGTCCACATGTTTAGAGATAGAGGTGTCAATAAAATAAAATACGAACATGAGGGCATCATGATCATTCTTATAACATTAACATATATAAGTATTGTCATATGATTTCTTATGCTAAAGTAACAATCTATTCACAAGGTAAAGTATGAATCAGAAACTTCATTGAAAACTAACAAACTATGATCTCGGTCATTGAAGCAATTGCAATTTATCATAACATAGGAAAGAGTCAATATAAGAGCTTTTCAACAAGTCCACATACTCAACTATCATTTAGTCTTTCACAATTGCTAACACTATGCAATACTTATGGGTATGGAGTTTTAATCGGACACAGAGAAATATAGGGGCTTATAGCGTTGCCTCCCAACTTTTTACCTCAAGGGTAATGTCAACAATAATAGTTCATGATGACTTACATCCAATTGGATATATATATATATATATATATATATATATATATATATATATATCAGGATCTTTCCAACACAATGTGCTTGCCAAAGGATAAAATGTAAAAAGGAAAAGTGAAGATCACCGTGACTCTTGTATAAGGTATAAGACAAGAATAAATGATAGGCCCTTCGCAGAGGGAAGCAGGGGTTGTCATGTGCTTTCATGGTTGGATGCACGAGATCTTAATGAAAAAGAACATCACTTTATATTGCCACTTGTGATAAGAACCTTTATTATGCAGCCCGTCACTTTTATTTATTCCATATCACAAGATCGTATAAAGCTTATTTTCTCCACACTAAAAAATCATACATATTTAAAGAGCAATTTTTATTGCTTGCAACAATGACAACTTACTTGAAGGATCTTACTCAATCCATAGGTAGATATGGTGGACTCTCATGGCAAAACTGGGTTTAAGGATATTCGAAAGCACAAGTAGTATCTCTACTTGGTGCAAAGAATTTGGCTATCATGAGGGGAAAAGGCAAACTCAACATGTTGGATGATCCATGACAATATACTTTATTTCGGATATAAGAAAACATAACCCATTACGTTGTCTTCCTTGTCCAACATCAACTCTTTAGCATGTCATACTTTTATGAGTGCTCACAATCATAAAAGATGTCCAAGATAGTATATTTATATGTGAAAACCTCTCTTTCTTGGTTACTTCCTATTAATTGCAATGATGACCAAAACTATGTTTGTCAACTCTCAACAACTTTTATTCATCATACTCTTTATATGTGAAGTCATTACTCTCCATAAGATCCATATGATCTCTTTATTTCTTTTTATTCTTTTCTTTTATTTCTATTCCCTCAGGACCATAGCAAGAACATCAAGCCCATGACTCAAAACTAATCTTTATTATATATAGCTCACGGACTCGATTACATAGAAGGATCATAAAGCAAAACTCAAAACTAGATCATACTAAAACTTTATTCTACTAGATCAAGATATAACCAAAAGGATCGAACTAAGAAAAATGGTAAAGATAGAAGTGTGATGGTGATACGATACCGGGGCACCTCCTCCAAGCTTGGCTGTTGCCAAGGGGAGTGCCCATACCCATGGATTATGTCTCTTTCTTCGGGGGTGGTGATGTGATATTCTTGGCGATGATGCTATTGGGGAATGTAGTAATTTCAAAAAAATTCCTACGCACATGCAAGATCATGGTGATGCATAGAAACGAGAGGGGAGAGTGTTGTCCATGTACCCTCGTAGACCGAAAGCGGAAGCGTTAGAAAACCGCGGTTGATGTAGTCGTACGTCTTCACGGCCTGACCGATCAAGCACCGAAACTATGGCACCTCCGAGTTCTAGCACACGTTCAGCTCGATGATGATCCCCGTACTCCGATCCAGTAGAATGTCGGGGAAGAGTTCCGTCAGCATGACGGCGTGGTGAAGGTCTTGATGTTCTACCGTCGCAGGGCTTCGCCTAAGCACCGCTACAATATTATCGAGGACTATGGTGGAGGGGGGCACCGCACACGGCTAAGAGATCAAGAGATCAATTGTTGTGTCTAGAGGTGCCCCTTGCCCGCGTGTATAAAGGAGCCAAGGGAGAGGGGGTGTCCGGCCAAGGAGGGGTGCTCCAAGGGGATTCCTACTCCCACCGGGAGTAGGACTCCCTCCTTTCCTTGTTGGACTAGGAGAAGGGGGGAAGGAGGAGGGAGAGAGAGGAAGGAAGGGGGGGCGCCGCCCCCCTCTCCTTGTCCTATTCGGACTAGGGGGGAGGGGCACGCGGCCCTGCCCTGGCCTCCTCTCCTCTTCTCCACTAAGGCCCATGTAGGCCCATTAAGCCCCCGGGGGGTTCCGGTAACCCCCCGGTACTCCGGTAAAATCCCGATTTCACCCGAAACACTTCAGACATCCAAATATAGGCTTCCAATATATTAATCTTCATGTATCGACCATTTCGAGACTCCTCGTCATGTTCGTAATCACATCCGGGACTCCGAACAAACTTCGGTACATCAAAACTCATAAACTCATAATATAACTGTCATTGAAACCTTAAGCGTGTGGACCCTACGGGTTCGAGAACTATGTAGACATGACCGAGACTCGTTTCCGGTCAATAACCAATAGCGGAACCTGGATGCTCATATTGGCTCCTACATATTCTACGAAGATCTTTATCGGTCAAACCGCATAACAACATACGTTGTTCCCTTTGTCATCGGTATGTTACTTACCCGAGATTCGATCGTCGGTATCCAATACCTAGTTCAATCTCGTTACCGACAAGTCTCTTTACTCGTTACGTAATGCATCATTCCGTAACTAACTCATTAGCTACATTGCTTGCAAGGCCTATATTGATGTGCATTACCGAGAGGGCCCAGAGATACCTCTCCGATAATCGGAGTGACAAAACCTAATCTCGAAATACGCCAACTCAACATGTACCTTTGGAGACTCCTGTAGAGCTCCTTTATAATCACCCAGTTACGTTGTGACGTTTGGTAGCACACAAAGTGTTCCTCCGGTAAACGGGAGTTGCATAATCTCATAGTTATAAGAACTTGTATAAGTCATGAAGAAAGCAATAGCAACATACTAAATGATCAAGTGCTAAGCTAATGGAATGGGTCAAGTCAATCACATCATTCTCCTAATGACGTGATCCCGTTAATCAAATGACAACACATGTCTATGGTTAGGAAACATAACCATCTTTGATTAATGAGCTAGTCAAGTATAGGCATACTAGTGACATTAAGTTTGTCTATGTATTCACACGTGTATCATGTTTCCAATTAATAAAATTCTAGCATGAATAATAAACATTTATAATGATATGAGGAAATAAATAATAACTTTATTATTGCCTCTAGGGCATATTTCCTTCAGTCTCCCACTTGCACTAGAGTCAGTAATCTAGATTACACAGTAATGATTCTAACACCCATGGAGTCTTGGTGCTGATCATGTTTTGCTCGTGGAAGAGGCTTAGTCAACAGGTCTGCAACATTCAGATCCGTATGCATCTTGCAAATCTCTATGTCTCCCACCTCGAATTGGTCCCGGATGGAATTGAAGCGTCTCTTGATGTGCTTGGTCCTCTTGTGAAATCTGGATTCCTTTGCCAAGGCAATTGCACTAGTATTGTCACAGAAGATCTTCATTGGTCCCGATGCACTAGGTATGACACCTAGATCGGAAATGAACTCTTTCATCCAGACTCCTTCATTTGCTGCTTCCGAAGCAACTATGTACTCCGCTTCGCATGTAGATCCCGCCACGACGCTTTGTTTAGAACTGCACCAACTGACAGCTCCATCGTTCAATATAAACACGTATCCGGTTTGCGATTTAGAATCGTCCAGATCAGTGTCAAAGCTTGCATCGACGTAACCATTTACGACTAGCTCTTTGTCACCTCCATAAACGAGAAACATATCCTTAGTACTTTTCAGGTATTTCAGGATATTCTTGACCGATGTCCAGTAATCCACTCCTGGATTACTTTGGTACCTCCCTGCCAAACTTATTGCTAAGCATACATCAGGTCTGGTACACAACATTGCATACATGATAGAACCTATGGCTGAAGCATAGGGAACATCTTTCATTTTCTCTCTATCTTCTACTGTGGTCGAGCATTGAGTCTGACTCAACTTCGCACCTTGTAATACAGGCAAGAACCCTTTCTTTGTCTGATCCATTTTGAACTTTTTCAAAACTTTATCAAGGTATGTGCTTTGTGAAAGTCCAATTAAGAGTCTTGATCTATCTCTATAGATCTTGATGCCCAATATGTAAGCAGCTTCACCGAGGTCTTTCATTGAAAACTTTTATTCAAGTATCCCTTTATGCTATCCAGAAACTCTATATCATTTCCAATTAACAATATGTCATCTACATATAATATCAGAAATGCTACAGAGCTCCCACTCACTTTCTTGTAAATACAGGCTTCTCCAAAAGTCTGTATAAAACCATATGCTTTGATCACACTATCAAAACGTTTATTCCAACTCCGAGAGGCTTGCACTAGTCCATAAATGGATCGCTGGAGCTTGCACACTTTGTTAGCACCTTTTGGATTGACAAAACCTTCCGGTTGCATCATATACAACTCTTCTTCCAGAAATCCATTCAGGAATGCAGTTTTGACATCCATTTGCCATATTTCATAATCATAAAATATGGCAATTGCTAACATGATTCACACAGACTTAAGCATCGCTAGGGGTGAGAAAGTCTCATCGTAGTCAACCCCTTGAACTTGTCAAAAACCTTTCGCAACAAGTCGAGCTTTGTAGACAGTTACATTACCATCAGCGTCAGTCTTCTTCTTGAAGATCCATTTATTCTCGATGGCTTGCCGATCATCGGGCAAGTCAACCAAAGTCCATACTTTGTTCTCATACATGTATCCCATCTCAGATTTCATGGCCTCAAGCCATTTTGCGGAATCTGGGCTCATCATCGCTTCCTCATAGTTCGTAGGTTCGCCATGGTCAAGTAACATGACTTCCAGAATAGGATTACCATACCACTCTGGTGCGGATCTCACTCTGGTTGACCTACGAGGTTCGGTAGTAACTTGATCTGAAGTTTCATGATCATTATCATTAGCTTCCTCACTGATTGGTGTAGTTGTCACAGGAACCGGTTCTTGTGATGAACTACTTTCCAATAGGGGAGCAGGTACAGTTACCTCATCAAGTTCTACTTTCCTCCCACTCACTTCTTTCGAGAGAAACTCCTTCTCTAGAAAGGATCCAAATTTAGCAACAAAAATCTTGCCCTCAGATCTGTGATAGAAGGTGTACCCAATTGTCTCTTTTGGGTATCCTATGAAGACACATTTCTCCGATTTGGGTTCGAGCTTATCTGGTTGAAGTTTCTTCACATAAGCATCGCAGCCCCAAACTTTTAGAAACGACAACTTTGGTTTCTTGCCAAACCACAGTTTATAAGGCGCCGTCTCAATGGATTTTGATGGTGCCCTATTTAACGTGAATGCGGCCGTCTCTAAAGCATAACCCCAAAACGATAGCGGTAAATCAGTAAGAGACATCATAGATCGCACCATATCTAGTAAAGTACAATTACGACGTTCGGACACACTATTTCGTTGTGGTGTTTCGGGTGGCGTGGGTTGCGAAACTATTTCGCATTGCTTCAAATGTAAACCAAACTCGTAACTCAAATATTCTCCTCCACGATCAGATCATAGAAATTTTATTTTCTTGTTACGATGATTTTCTACTTCACTCTGAAATTCTTTGAACTTTTCAAATGTTTCAGACTTGTGTTTCATCAAGTAGATATACCCATATTTGCTCAAATCATCTGTGAAGGTGAGAAAATAACGATACCAGCCGCGAGCCTCAATATTCATTGGACCACATACATCAGTATGTATGATTTCCAACAAATCAGTTGCTCACTCCATAGTTCCGGAGAACGGCATTTTAGTCATCTTACCCATGAGGCACGGTTCGCAAGTACCAAGTGATTCATAATCAAGTGATTCCAGAAGTCCATCAGTATGGAGTTTCTTCATGCGCTTTACACCAATATGACCCAAACGACAGTGCCACAAATAAGTTGCACTATCATTATCAACTCTACATCTTTTGGCTTCAACATTATGAATATGTGTATCACTACTATCGAGATTTAATAAAAATAGACCACTCTTCAAGGGTGCATGACCATAAAAGATATTACTCATATAAATAGAACAACCATTATTCTCTGATTTAAATAAATAACCATCTCACATCAAACAAGATCCAGATATAATGTTCATGCTCAACGCTGGCACCAAATAACAATTATTCAGGTCTAAAACTAATCCCGATGGTAGATGTAGAGGTAGCGTGCCGACCGTGATCACATCGACTTTGGTACCATTTCCCACGCGCATCGTCACCTCGTCCTTAGCCAATCTTCGCTTAATCCGTAGTCCCTGTTTCAAGTTGCAAATATTAGCAACAGAACCAGTATCAAATACCCAAGTGCTACTGCGAGCATTAGTAAGGTACACATCAGTAACATGTATATCACATATACCTTTGTTCACCTTGCCATCCTTCTTATCCGCCAAATACTTGGGGCAGTTCCGCTTCCAGTGTCCAGTCTGCTTGCAGTAGAAGCACTCAGTCTCAGGCTTAGGTCGAAATTTGGGTTTCTTCTCTTGAGAAGCAACTTGCTTGCTGTTCTTCTTGAAGTTCCCCTTCTTCTTCCCTTTACCCTTTTTCTTGAAACAGGTGGTCTTATTGACAATCAGCACTTGATGCTCCTTCTTGATTTCTACCTCCGCAGCCTTTAGCATTGCGAAGAGCTTGGGAATAGTCTTGTCCATCCCTTGCATATTATAGTTCATCACGAAGATCTTGTAGCTTGGTGGTAGTGATTGAAGAATTCTGTCAATGACACTATCATCAGGAAGATTAACTCCCAGTTGAATCAAGTGATTATTATACCCAGACATTTTGAGTATATGTTCACTGACAGAACTATTCTCCTCCATCTTACAGCTATAGAACTTATTGGAGACTTCATATCTCTCAATCTGGGCATTTGCTTGAAATATTAACTTAAACTCCTGGAACATCTCATATGCTCCATGACGTTCAAAACGTCGTTGAAGACCCGGTTTTAAGCCGTAAAGCATGGCACACTGAACTATCGAGTAGTCATCAACTTTGCTCGGCCAGACGTTCTTAACATCGTCAGTTGCATCTGCAGCAGGCCTGGCACCCAGCGGTGCTTCCAGGATGTAATTCTTTTGTGCAGCAATGAGGATAATCCTCAAGTTACGGACCCAGTCCGTGTAATTGCTACCATCATCTTTCAACTTAGCTTTCTCAAGGAACACATTAAAATTCAACGGAACAACAGCACGAGCCATCTATCTACAACAAACATAGACAAGCAAAATACTATCAAGTACTAAGTTCATGATAAATTTAAGTTCAATTAATCATATTACTTAAGAACTCCCACTTAGACAGACATCTCTCTAGTCATCTAAGTGATCACGTGATCCAAATCAACTAAACCATGTCCGATCATCACGTGAGATGGAGTAGTTTCAATGGTGAACATCACTATGTTGATCATATCTACTATATGATTAACATTCGAGATTTCGGTCTCCGTGTTCCGAGGCCATATCTGTATATGCTAGGCTCGTCAAGTTTAACCTGAGTATTCCGCGTGTGCAACTGTTTTGCACCCGTTGTATTTGAACGTAGAGCCTATCACACCCGATCATCACATGGTGTCTCAGCACGAAGAACTTTCGCAACGGTGCATACTCAGGGAGAACACTTCTTGATAATTAGTGAGAGATCATCTTAAAATGGTACCGTCAATAAAAGCAAGATAAGATGCATAAAGGATAAACATCACATGCAATCAATATACATGATATGATATGGCCATCATCATCTTGTGCTTGTGATCTCCATCTCCGAAGCACCGTCATGATCACCATCGTCACCGGCGCGACACCTTGATCTCCATCGTAGCATCGTTGTTGTTTACGCCATCTATTGCTTCTACGACTATCACTACCACTTAGTGATAAAGTAAAGCAATTACAGGGCGTTTGCATTTCATACAATAAAGCAACAACCATATGGCTCCTGCCAGTTGCCGATAACTTCGGTTATAAAACATGATCATCTCATACAATAAAATATAGCATCACGTCTTGACCATATCACATCACAACATGCCCTGCAAAAACAAGTTAGACGTCCTCTACTTTGTTGTTGCAAATTTTACGTGGCTGCTACGGGCTGAGCAAGAACCGTTCTTACCTATGCATCAAAACCACAACAATAGTTCGTCAAGTTAGTGCTGTTTTAACCTTTGCAAGGACCGGGCGTAGCCACACTCGGTTCAACTAAAGTTGGAGAAACAGACACCCGCCAGCCACCTATGTGCAAAGCACGTCGGTAGAACCAGTCTCGCGTAAGCATACGCGTAATGTCGGTCCGGGCCGCTTCATCCAACACTACCGCCGAACCAAAGTATGACACGCTGGTAAGCAGTATGACTTGTATCGCCCACAACTCACTTGTGTTCTACTCGTGCATATAACATCTACGCATAAAACCTGGCTCAGATGCCACTGTTGGGGAACATAGTAATTTCAAAAAATTTCCTACGCACACGCAAGATCATGGTGATGCATAGCAACGAGAGGGGAAAGTGTTGTCCACGTACCCTCGTAGACCGAAAGTGGAAGCGTTAGAACAACACGGTTGATGTAGTCGCACGTCTTCACGGCCCGACCGATCAAGCACCGAAACTACGGCACCTCCGAGTTCTAGCACACGTTCAGCTCGATGACGATCCCCGTACTCCGATCCAGCAGAATGTCAGGGAAGAGTTCCGTCAGCATGACAGCGTGTCGTAGGGCTTCGCCTAAGCACCGCTACAATATTACCGAGGACTATCGTGGAGGGGGGCACCGCACACAGCTAAGAGATCAAGAGATCAATTGTTGTGTCTAGAGGTGCCCCCTGCCCCTGTATATAAAGGAGCCAAGGGGGAGGGGGCGGCCGGCCAAGGAGGGGCGCTCCAAGGGGAGTCCTACTCCCACCGGGAGTAGGACTCCCTCCTTTCCTTGTTGGACTAGGAGAAGGGGGAAGGAGGAGGGAGAGAGAGGAAGGAAGGGGGGCGCCGCCCCCCTCTCCTTGTCCTATTCAGACTAGGGGGGAGGGGCACGCGGCCCTGCCCTAGCCTCCTCTCCTCTTCTCCACTAAGGCTCATGTAGGCCCATTAAGCCCCCGGGGGGTTCCGGTAACCCCCCGGTACTCCGGTAAAATCCCGATTTCACCCGGAACGCTTCCGACATCCAAATAAAGGCTTCCAATATATCAATCTTCATGTCTCGACCATTTCGAGACTCCTCGTCATGTCCGTAATCACATTTGGGACTCCAAACAAACTTCGGTACATCAAAACTCATAAACTCATAATATAACTGTCAATGAAACCTTAAGCGTGCGGACCCTACGGATTCGAGAACTATGTAGACATGACCAAGACTCGTTTTTGGTCAATAACCAATAGCGGAACCTGGATGCTCATATTGGCTCCTACATATTCTACGAAGATCTTTATCGGTCAAACCGCATAACAACATACATTGTTCCCTTTGTCATTGGTATGTTACTTGCCCGAGATTCGATCGTCAGTATCCAATACCTAGTTCAATCTCGTTACCAGCAAGTCTCTTTACTCGTTACATAATGCATCATTCCGTAACTAACTCATTAGATACATTGCTTGCAAGGCCTATATTGATGTGCATTACCGAGAGGGCCCAGAGATACCTCTCCGACAATAGGAGTGACAAAACCTAATCTCGAAATACGTGAACTCAACATGTACCTTTGGAGACACCTGTAGAGCTCCTTTATAATCATCCAGTCACGTTGTGACGTTTGGTAGCACACAAAGTGTTCCTCCGGTAAACGGGAGTTGCATAATCTCATAGTTATAGGAACTTGTATAAGTCATGAAGAAAGCAATAGCAACATACTAAACGATCAAGTGCTAAGCTAACGGAATGGGTCAAGTCAATCACATCATTGTCCTAATGATGTGATCTCGTTAATCAAATGACAACACATGTCTATAGTTAGGAAACATAACCATCTTTGATTAATGAGCTAGTCAAGTATAGGCATACTAGTGACATTAAGTTTGTCTATGTATTCACACATGTATCATGTTTCCGGTTAATACAATTCTAGCATGAATAATAAACATTTTTCATGATACGAGGAAATAAATAATAACTTTATTATTGCCTCTAGGGCATATTTCCTTCAGATGCCCCTCAGGATACGATTCTCCTCCTTGAGCTTATTGACTTGCTGCTTGAGGTCCATTATTTCCTTACGGAGCTTACCCATGATGGCTAAAGCTCCTTTCACCCAAGGATGTTGCATAGCTGCGGGAGAACAAGTAACACTCTTTTTCATATTTTCATAAGAAAGAAATCTAACATTGGAAGGAATGACCGAGTTTGGAATAGCTGAGCTCTGTAGTCCCTCCATCGTGAATCCGGTTCGGAAACGAGAAGTAACTTCTTAATCCTCCTCCATGGCATCTATCCTTTTCAAGTCGGCCTCCATCTCTTTCCTCCGTTGATGGCCCAAAGTGGTCAGCATCGTTGTTTGCTCCTGGTCCCGGTGTTGGATGAGACACCCGAGTCCCCGACTGACTCTTGAGAAGACATCTTGCTCTAAATCTGCTATAGAGATAGCTCGAAACAAAAATAAAGGATATTTGCGTGGTATGATGGTCAAACCTTCGGGAGAATATATAATGAATTTTTACCAACAAAAGAAGTCTCGTGCAAGAAAACGGAGTCCGGAGAGCACACGAGGTGCCCACAAGTCAGGGGGCGCGCCCAAGGGGTAGGGCGCGCTCTCCACCCTCGTGGATGCCTCGTGTCCTTCCCGGACTACTTCTTATTTTCCTGTTTTCTTAAATATTCCAAAACGGAAAAAAATGCTATTAGAGCTGTTTTGGAGTCGGGTTACTTACCGTACCACATATGTATTCCTTTTCGGAGTCTGAAACATTCTGGAAAGTGTCCCTTATGTATTCCTCCGGGGTTACGGTTTCAATAACATTAGTTTCAACATTTACAGGATTACCTGAGAGCTAATGTTTTATTCTTTGACCGTTCACCACCTTCGTATTTGTGCCTTCGAAGTTGTTGATTTTTATGGCATCGGAATGATAGACCTCCTTGATAACGTAAGGACCTTCCCATTTAGAGAAGAGTTGTCTTGTAAAAAAATCTTAAACGAGAGTTGTATAGCAAAACATAGTCACCTACATTAAACTCACGCTTTTGTATCCTTTTTTCATGCCATCTTTAAACCTTTTCTTTAAACAGTTTGGTATTCTCATACGCCTGGGTTCTCCACTCATCAAGTGAGCTAATGTCAAATAGCCTCTTCTCACCGGCAAGTTTGAAATCATAATTGAGCTCTTTAATGGCCCAATATGCCTTATGTTCTAGTTTGAGAGGTAATTAAGTGACATGCTTTTCCATAAACCATTTTATACGGAGACATACCCATAGGATTTTTATATGCAGTTCTATAGGACCATAATGCATCATCAAGTTTCTGGACCAATTCTTTCTAGATCTATTAACAGTCCTTTGCAAAATTAATTTAAGCTCTCTATTACTCGATTCTACTTGACCACTAGACCGTGGGTGGTATGGAGATGCAATTCTATGATTAACATCATACTTAGCAAGCATTTTACGAAAATCACCATGAATAAAATGTGAACCACCATCAGTCATTAAATATCTAGGGACTCCAAACCTCAGAAAAATAACTTCCTTAAGCATCTTAATAGAGGTGTTATGATCAGCACTACTAGTTGGAATAGATTCTACCCACTTAGTAACGTAATCAACAACAACTAAAATATGTGTATACCCATTAGAGGAAGGAAACGGTCCCATGTAATCAAAGCCCCAAACATCAAATGGTTCAATAACAAGTGAATAATTCATAAGCATTTCTTGGCGTCTACTAATATTACCAATTCTTTGACATTCATCACATGACAAGACAAACTTACGGGCATCTTTGAAAAGAGTAGGCCAATAAAAACCGGATTGCAATACCTTATGTGCGGTTCTATCTCCAGCATGGTGTCCTCCATAAGCCTCGGAGTGACACTTGCGTAGGATCTGTTCCTGTTCATGCTCAGGTACACACGTCTAATAACACCATCTACTCCTTTATAAAGGTGTGGGTCATCCCAAAGTAATGCTTTAAATCATAGAAGAACTTTTTCTTTTGCTGGTATGTGAAACTAGGTGGTATAAATTTAGCAACAATGTAATTAGCATAATCAGCATACCATGGAGCAGTACGAGAAGCACTTATGACAGCAAATTGTTCATCAGGAAAGCTATCATCTACAGGCAGTGGGTCATCAAGAACATTCTCTAACCTAGATAAGTTGTCTGCAACTGGGTTCTCAGCTCCCTTTCTATCAATAATATGCAAATCAAATTCTTATAGTAAGAGAACCCATCTAATAAGTCTAGGTTTAGCATCTTCCTTTTCCATGAGATATTTAATAGCAGCATGATCAGTGTGAACAGTTACTTTAGAATCAACAATGTAAGGTCTGAACTTATCACAAGAAAATACAACTGCTAAAAATCCCTTTTCAGTAGTAGCATAATTTCTCTGGGCACTGTCTAGAGTTTTACTAGCATATTGGATAACATTTAATTTCTTATCAACTCTTTGTCCTAGAACAGCACCTACAGCATAATCACTAGCATCACACATAATTTCAAAGGGTAAATTCCAATCAGGTAGCTGAACAATAGGTGCAGAAATCAAGGCTTTCTTAAGTATTTCAAATGCTTCTACACAATTATCATCAAAGACAAAAGGAACATCTTTTTGTAAGAGATTAGTCAGAGGCCTAGAATTTTTTGAGAAGTCTTTAATGAACCTCCTACAAAAACCGTCATGACCAAGGAAACTTCTTATACCTTTAATGTCCTTAGGACACGACATCTTTTCAATAGCATCAACTCTAGCTTTATCAACTTCGATACCTCTTTCAGAAATTTATGCCCCAAGACAATACCTTCATTAACCATAAAGTGACACTTCTCCCAATTCAAGACAAGATTAGTTTCTTCACATCTCTACAAAATCGCTCAAGGTTGCTTAAGCAATCATCAAAAGAAGTTCCATACACGGAGAAATCATCCATGAAAACCTCAACAATCTTTTCACAAAAGTCAGAGAATATAGCCATCATACATCTTTCAAAGGTAGCAGGTGCATTACGTAAACCAAAAGGCATATGTCTATAAGCAAAGGTACCGAAAGGGCAAGTAAAAGTGGTCTTTTCTTGATCCTCTTTTGACACAGGTATTTGAGAGAAACCAGAATAACCGTCTAGAAAGCAAAAATGTGTATGTTTATAATCTTTCTAGCATTTGATCAATAAAAGGTAAATGGTAATGATCCTTTTTAGTAGCTTTATTTAGTTTGCAGAAGTCAATTACCATTCTATATCCTGTAACAATTCTTTGTGGATCAATTCATCTTTATCATTAGGAACGACAGTAATACCTCCCTTCTTAGGGACACAATGGGCAGGGCTTACCCACTGGCTATCAGTAACAGGATAAATTATACCTACCTCTAGAAGCTTTAGTATGTCATTTCTTACCACTTCTTTCATCTTAGGATTTAACCACCGTTGGTGATCAACAACCGGTTTAGCGTCTTTCTCCAATTTTATTTTGTGCTGGCATAGAGTGGGACCAATGCCCTTAAGATCATCAAGAGTATATCCAATAGCAACACAGTGCTTCTTCAGAGTTTTCAATAATTTCTCTTCTTCCTGCTCTGAAAGGTTAGCACTAATAATAACAGGATATATCTTCTTTTCATCAAGATAAGCATATTTAAGAGTATCAGGTAATAGTCTAAGCTCAAACACGGGATCACCCTTAGGTGGAGGAGGATCCCCTAGGATTTCAACAGGCAAGTTGTGTTTCAAAATAGGTCTCTGTTTAAAGAATGCTTCATCTATTTCCCTTCTTTCATTCATAAACATATCATTTTCATGGTCAAGCAAATATTGTTCTAAAGGATCATTAGGAGGCACGGCAATAGAAGCAAGACCAATAATTTCATCTTTACTAGGCAATTCTTTATCATGGGGTTGTCTACAAAATTTAGCAAAATTAAAATCATGAGACATATCCCCTAAACCAACAGTAACAATATCCTTTTTGCAGTCTATCCTAGCATTAACAGTATTCAAGAAGGGCCTACCAAAGATAATAGGACAAAAGTCATCTTGTGGGGAACCAAGAACAAGAAAATCAGTAGGATATTTAACTTTCCCACACAAGACTTCAACATATCTAACAATCCCAATTGGTGAAATAGTATCTCTATTGGCAAGCTTAATTGTAACATCAATATCTTCTATCTCAGCAGGTGCAATATCATGCATAATTTCTTTGTATAAGGAATGAGGTATTGCACTCACACTAGCACCGATATCACATAAGCCATGATAACAATGATCTCCTATTTTAACAGAAACAACAGACATGCCTACAACAGGTCTATGTTTGTATTTAGTATCGGGTCTAGCAATTCTAGCAGCTTCATTACAGAAGTAAATAACATGCCCATCAATATTATCGACCAAGAGATCCTTAACCATAGCAATACTAGGTTCAACTTTAATTTGCTCAGAGGGTGTAGGTGTTCTAATATTGCTTTTGTTGACTACAATTGAAGCTTTAGCATGATCCTTTATTCTAACAGGGTAAGGTGGTTTCTCAATATAAGCGGTAGGAATGATATTTAAACCACTTCTCCTTTAACAGGTTCAACATTATAAGTGATAGTCTTTTCTTCAACTTTAACAGGTTCAACTACTTTTACTTCAATGGGAGGATGATATTTAAACCACTTCTCCTTAGGGAGATCAACATGAGTAGAAAATGATTCACAGAAAGAAGCTACTATCTCAGAGTCAAGTCCATATTTAGTGCTAAATTCACAAAAAGCATCGGAATCCATAAAAGATTTAACACAATCAAACTTAGGTGTTATACCTGACTCCTTACCTTCGTCGAGATCCCAATCTTCAGAGTTGCGTTTAATTCTTTCCAATAAATCCCATCTGAATTCAATAGTCTTCATCATAAAAGAACCAGTACAAGAAGTATCGAGCATGGAGCGATTATTGAGAGAAAGCCGAGCATAAAATTTTTAAATAATAATTTCTCTTGAGAGCTCATGATTGGGGCATGAATATAACATGGACTTAAGACTCCCACAAGATTGAGAGATACTTTCTCCTTCGCGAGGCCAAAAATTATATATATAATTACAATCACGATGAACTAGATGCATAGGATAAAACTTCTGATGATATTACAATTTCAATCGCTTGTAGTTCCATGATCCAATATCATCACATAGCCTAAACCATGGCAATGCCTTTCCCTTCAAAGATAAAGGGAAGACCTTCTTCTTGATAACATCCTTGGTCATACCTGCAAGCTTAAATAATCCACAAACTTCATCCACATAAATTAGGTGCATATCGGGATGTAATGTTCCATCTCCTGTAAAAGGATTAGCCATCAGTTTCTCTATCATACCCGAAGGAATTTCAAAGTAAACATTTTCAGTAGGTTCAGTAGGTTGAGGAGCAACTCTTTGCTCTACTGGTCGGGGTGAAGATACCCCGAACAAGCCCCTCAAAGGATTATTTTCCATAGTAACAAGTGATAGTAAATTTCAGCACACTATATAAATTTTTCCTTACCGAATTCCACCTACCAAAGGCGCTTCACTCCCCAGCAACGATGCCAGAAAAGAGTCTTGATGACCCACAAGTATAGGGGATCTATCGTCGTCCTTTCAATAAGTAAGAGTGTCGAACCCAACGAGGAGCAGAAGGAAATGACAAGCGGTTTTCGGCAAGGTATTCTCTGCAAGCACTGAAATTATCGGTAACAGATAGTTTTGTGATAAGGTAATTTGTAATGGATAACAAGTAACAAAAGTAAATAAGGTGCAGCAAGGTGGCCCAATCCTTTTTGTAGCAAAGGACAATCCTAGACAAACTCTTACATAAAGGAAAACGCTCCCGAGAACACATGGGAATTATCGTCAAGCTAGTTTTCATCACGCTCATATGATTTGCGTTCGTAACTTTGATAATTTGATATGTGGGTGGACCGGCGCTTGGGTGCTGCCCTTACTTGGACAAGCATACCACTTATGATTAACCACTCTTGCAAGCATCCGCAACTACAAAAGAAGTATTAAGGTAAACCTAACCATAGCATGAAACATATGGATCCAAATCAGCCCCTTACGAAGCAACACATAGACTAGGGTTTAAGCTTCTGCCACTCTAGCAACCCATCATCTACTTATTAGTTCCCAATGCCTTCCCCTAGGCCCAAATAATGGTGAAGTGTCATGTAGTCGACGTTCACATAACACCACTAGAGGAAAGACAACATACATCTCATCAAAATATCGAACGAATACCAAATTCACATGACTACTTATGGCAAGACTTCTCCCATGTCCTCAAGAACAAACGTAACTACTAACAAATCATATTCATGTTCATAATCAGAGGGGTATTAATATGCATAAAGGATCTGAACATATGATCTTCCACCGAATAAACCAACTAGCATCAATTACAAGGAGTAATCAACACTACTAGTAACCAACAAGTACCAATCTGAGGTTTTGAGACAAAGATTGGATACAAGAGGTGAACTAGGGTTTGAGAAGAGATGGTTCTGGTGAAGATGTTGATGGAGATTGACCCCCTCCCGATGAGAGGATCGATGGTGATGATGATGGTGACGATTTCCCCCTCCCGGAAGGATGTTTCCCCGACAGAACAGCTCCGCCGGAGCCCTAGATTGGTTGTGCCCAGGTTCCGCTAGGTGGTGCTATCGTACATCCACATTAATGGAGACTTCAACCCACGAAGGGAAACGGATCCATGATTCCACAGAGGGCTCCACCCACGAAGGGTCCATGAAGAAGCAACCTTGTCTATCCCACCATGGCCATCATCCACGAAGGACTTGCCTCACTCTGGTAGATCTGTTGGGAAACGTAGCATGCAATTTCAAAAGTTTCCTACGCTCACGCAAGATCTATCTAGGAGATGCATAGCAATGAGAGGGGGAGAGTGTGTCTACGTACCCTCGTAGACCGAAAGCGGAAGCGTTTGACAACGCGGTTGATGTAGTCGAACTTCTTCTCGTTCCGACCGATCAAGCACCAAACATACGACACCTCCGAGTTATACACACGTCCAGCTTAATGACATCCCTCAAACTATTGATCCAGGAAAGTGTCTAGGGAGAGTTTCGTCAGCATGACGGCGTGGTGAAGGTGATGGTGAAGTGATCCGCGCAGGGCTTCGCCTAAGCAATACGAAGATATGATCGAGGGTGTAATATGTGGAGGGAGGCGCCACACACGGCTAACAGATGTTGTTCTGTGTTCTAGGCGCCCCCTCATATATATATAGGTGGGAGGGAGAGGGAGCAGCCAAGGGGGGCACCCCAAGTAGGACGAATCCTACTTGGGGTTCCTCCCCAATTCGGCCCCCTTTCCTTTTTCACCGGAGGGGGAAGGAAAAGAGGAGAGAGGAGGGAAGGAAGGGGGAGGCCGAATCCCTCCCCTTCCTTCTCTCTTCCCCTCTTTCCTTTCTCCTCTGGTGAGGCCTATATGGGGGGAGCAGCAGCCCCTGCTGGCTACTGTGTTTCCCCTCTTGGCCCATTAGGCCCATATCTTTACCGGGGTGCCCGGAACCCCTTCGGGTGACCCGATATGTACCCGGTACCCTCCGGAACACTTCTAGTGTCCGAATATTATCGTCATATATATCAATCTTTACATCTCGACCATTTCAAGACTCCTTTTCATGTCTATGATGTCATCCGGGACTCTGAACAACATTCAGTCACCAAATCACATAACTCATATAATACTAAATCGTCATCGAACGTTAACCGTGCGGACCCTACGTTTCGAGAACTATGTAGACATGACTGAGATGCTTCTCCGATCAATAACCAATAGTGGAACCTGGATGCTCATATTGGCTCCTACATATTCTACGAAGATCTTTATCGGTCGAACCGTTGTGACAACATACATTATTCCCTTTGTCATCAGTATGTTACTTGCCTGAGATTCGATCATCGATATCCACATACCTAGTTCAATCTCGTTACCGGCATGTCTCTTTACTCGTTCCGTAATACATCATCATGTAACTAACTCATTAGTTACTTTCCTTGCAAGGCTTCTTATGATGTGCATCACCGAGAGGGCCCACACACTACAAAAAAAGACACATCCGTGACATTTTGGGCCGAACGAATTTTTTTCTGTCATACATATGACACTTCTATGACGATAATTGTGACAAAACCCGGTATCATCATAGATGTGGTGGGATCCTACTTATATGACAAAAAATCATGACAGAAAATGGGCTTTTCGTCCTGGGCGGGCCAGAGACGCAGCTGCATGACATTCTTTGGGCCGTCCATGACGGAAAAAACCCTGGTAGAAGCGAGGGGGGGGGGATTTCAGGGAGTTGCCGGTTACGGTGGGAGGTCGGGGGCCGAGCAATGTGCGTTTCTCTCGTACACGTACGAGCGTGTGTGCGAGGCGTTGGCTCTAACTGAACCCGAGTGAGGCGTTGGGCTCTAACTGAACCCGAGCGGTTGCACTGCAGGCTACGCGTTACTGAACCCGAGCGATCGATCAATGGCTGTTAACTGAACCCGATGGAGCGATTCGTTTGCTACTACTGCTAACTGAAGCCGATCGATTGGATGAAT